>NC_081409.1:635272085-635499585 GCF_030272615.1 Cryptomeria japonica | reverse complement strand
ACTTCTATCACTATTGTATACATAAAAGTAAGTGAATTTTTTGTTTTTGCATGATTTCTAATGATTGAATTAGTGTTTTTATTAGTTTTTTTGTTTTTGCATGGTTTCAAATGATTGAATTGTGATTGTTTAATAGTTTGATTCCAAAAAATAGTGATAAGATGCATATTTATGGTTATTTTATTTATTTTTGAACTTTTCTCTACATATATATGTAATATGATTCTATTTAGGTCAACCAATATCAACCATGGGAAAGAAGAAGTGAGGAACGATGCAACAATGATAGGCTCAAAACAAAAGTCAAAGGAAGTGTATGAAGAAATTGCGTGACATAAGAACAATGGGAGAAGAAGGTATGTCATCCTCAACATCTCAATTCGATTTACTAAATGAATATAATGCACCTAATGCAATTGAAGAAGAAACATTTGATAGTTTACCATTTGAACCTAATGCAATTGAAGAAGAAATATTTGATAATTTACCATTTGAACCTAATGCAATTGAAGAAGATACCGCATTGAATAATCAATTAAATGATGAACATATTACACCTTCTCTACTTGATGAATTGAATGTACATAATGCACCAATGTTAACACCTCCTAGAATCATTCGTAGGAAACCAAAGTATCTAATTGACATTGATGAGAATATATTGAAGTCAATGCCCAATAAAATGAATGAACGAACTTGTAGGAGAATGGTTGAAAGAATATGGAAAAACTATTTTAAAACTTAAATCAAACCGCAAGATGTCAATTAATTGTTCAAATGATTAAAAATTTGAATTTTAGAGAGACAATGAAAATTCTAGGCCTAAGATCATCTGAAAGTAACAGTGAAAGAACTATGTTAGAAATCCATTTGATGCATATCAATCTATTGGTTCAAAATCACGTAGTAAAGATTCTAATGCTACTCGACGTGTCATTACATCAACCGTAATGAGCAAGAAAATAAAAAAAGATCATTTGATAAGAAAAACAAGTAAGTCATTAAACGTTAGTAGAACAACATTAAGTAAAGCATTAAAGAGGTGAGAACAAATAGAGGAATCTAATAATAATTCTCTTTGGGCATTCTCGGGTAGACTACCATGCAAAGACAAGGTTGTTGTTGATGCACTAAAAACATTAATTGAAAATTTTTGGCATGAAAACACAAGAGTATCGCCCAACCAAAGAGATGTTGTTAGAAGGTGAATTGGGTCTAAAAATTGTGAGGCACATGCGAAACACTATTTGGATATGACTCAAACTAAATTTTATGAAAGATTCCTTCAAAAGATTCCTCAAATAAAAATTTCTCAAAGAATCTTTGAAATGGCAAAACCTATTTATATTAAGATTAATTATGTATGCAACCACATGTTGTTGTAGGATGCATATTGGATTTTCCATGCATTATGACATTTTTCATCATATTTGTTCTACTTTGCACACTAACAATGTTTTGTAGGAATGTAATATACAAGCACCTCCTAAGTCAGTGAGAGAATTTATTTCAAGTGTGCTATGTAATAGACACGATGGTTTCATTTATTATAAGATGCCTTGTTTGGAAGGATCTTGTGCTATATGTGGTGGTTTGCAATGTTTACCAAGATGCATACATTTGGAGAGCACACATGAAATTGGTACGAAACTAGTTTCTTTCAGAAAATACAAGATAGTCACATATGGAGTTAAAGATGGAAAATATTTGAAGAGATGTGAGCTAGTGAAAAATGATATATGTGTAGCTCAATTTATGAAAATGTTTCAAGAGAAACTATTTTATGAGTACATAATGCATACACATAGAGCTCGATGGTTAGATGAGCAATTCAAGTTATGTAAGGACACATTTCCTCTTGGCACCATTGTCTCTATCATTAATTTCACTGAAAATTATACACTACAACCTCAAAATAAAGTACAATCCATGTATTATCACTCTACACAAGTTTCTATTTTTGTACACATAGCATTCATGCATGCAGATGATAGCACAGAGGAGGATAGAAAGGTTGTAAGAGAGTATCACTTCTACATAAGTGATGATCGTACTCATTCATCGGAGTTTGTAAAGGATGCTTTAAAATTTTCTATGATAGTTTAAGGGAAAAGAACATACGATACAACCGACACTTAATATGGTCAAATAATTGCACCGCACAATTCAAGAATGCAAGGATGTTTTATTGGTTGACAAGGATGCATGTGACAAGTGGTGTACAACATTTTTGGAATTTCACTGAGGCTGGACATGGTAAGGGAGAGCATGATGGTGCAGGAGCATGTGTGAAAAGAGCCCTAGCCAAGGAAAAATTGAAGTACGAAGGTGGTGCTGAGTTGGTAGATACAGAAACAATTGTGTGATGGTGTAAGTCTATGATGGGTCTAGGTAATCTAGGTACGTCATCGGTTCGTAGATATTTTGGTTGATCACTAAATCTAACATTGAAAACTATCTAGATTGGTGTACAGTTGTAGGATCGAGTGACATGCACTCATTTATGAGTTCAGATTCAAGTTCACTAGTAATTTATATGAGACAGATGGTATGTTTTTGCTCTTCATGCATGTATTGTTTGTGGGAAGAATGTGAATCAGAAGAGTGGGTTGACAAATGGTCTTGTAGACTGTTGGTTCCTATTGATTCATATCAAATTCCTAAAGCACTACAATTGAGCCAGATGGAGACATCAGTGGATTTTGACCATGTATCCGACCTAGTGGACTCAGGTGATTTTTTGAGTTAATTTTTTTGCAAGTATTCTTTTTGGTTCATTTTGTTGTACATCCTACTTTATTTTTGGTATTAATTAACACTTTATAAAATGCAGGTCATGTGTATGCAGTTGTTGCAGAAGAGAACAATGAAGAAGAAACAGATTACTATTTGTGTCGTTGTGTTGAGCCTAAAAGAAAATTGACAACCACAATCATTGACGGAGAGGGTATTGAGTACCCAATAGGGTATGTTGTCATGACAGGAACATGGCTTCAGAGATACCCTATCAAGAATTATGATGTTTGGTTGTTCAAGGACTTTGAAACACACAGACATATTCTTCATTTCTCTAACCTTGTCGTTGCAACAAATATTCATTTGATGAAGTATCGTGGTAGACCTCATAACAAGATTTTATGGAAAGTTTGTGAATCTGACCATGAGGCAATACTTGACACAATATGGGTTAGAGCCGATCTTGAAGGCTCAGTTGATTCAACGGTTCAGAGTAGAATGATTTTGAGAATTTTGTATAAATCATCGATGAATTATTCTATATTCGGTTTTTGTATATATAAATGCCCATGAGTCTATTTTTACATGTTTACGGGCATAATTTTGTATATTTAAGTGGCAATGAGCTGATTTGTACATATGTACATGCCAAATTTTATATATTAAAATGGCAATGAGCTGAATCGCACATATTGTAATGCCAAATTTTGTATAAAAGCCCATGAGATGATTTGTATGATAATTTTTTGTATAATCAAATAGTCAAGAGCTGATTTGACCATATTTAGAGGCAAATTTTTGAATAATATGTGACAATGTTTTGTGACTATTTTGTGTGTCAATGTTTTGTGACTATGTTTTGAGTATATGTGATGTGTCCCTAGTCAATCATGAGCATTCTTGATTCTTGTATAATCATGGATAATTATTTGAGTTATTATCGGGTCATAGGGAACATAGATTGAGACTAGATACAATTTGAGCAAAATTGTCAATGTTCTCAAAAAAATTGTCAAAAAAGTTGTCAAGCAACTTCTACATTGCATCGGTAGGGTATGACTCTTGAAGTTTTGGTGCTTTGGGATGCATGATAGGGGCATGCCTAGTGTAAACCTACCCACTCAAACGTGCTCATGATCTTGGTTTGTGCATACGATGAAAAGAATCAATTCTAGCCAATCTTGCAACTTTTCCTTGCAAGCAACTGACAGTTTTAGAATAGGCAAAAAAATGCTACTAATTGAAAATGGCTCCGAGTCATCGAAAACCAAGATAGGCCATTGTAGAGGAGACTCACATGACCCCACAGGATCAAACAGATCGACCGTATGTGTCCTGCATTGGAAGAAGCAATCTGTCAAATTTTGACAATTTTTTGGACTCAAGGCACTTGAGAGATCGCATCGATAGGGTATGACTCTTGACATTCTGGTGCTTTGGGATGCATGACAGGGGCATGCCTAGTGTAAACCTGCCCACCCAGACATTCTCGCCATGTCGGTTTGTGCATACGACAAACCGAATCAATTCTAGCCAATCTTGCAACTTTTCCTTGCAAGCAACTGACAGTTTTTGAAGCAGACGAAAAAATGCTACTAATTGAAAATGGCTCCGAGTCATCAAAAACCGAGATAGGCCATTGTAAAGGAGCCTCATGCAACCCCACGAGATCAAATAGATTGACCGTATGTGTCCTAGATTGGAAGAAACAGTCCATCAAATTTTGACAATTTTTTGTACTCAAGGCACTTGAGAGATCGCACCGGTAGGGTATGACTCTCGACGTTCTGGTGCTTTGAGATGGATGAAAGGGGCATTCCTAGCATAAAAATGCCCACTCGGACATGCTCATGATGTCAATTTCTACATACGACGAACCAAATCAATTCTAGCCAATCTTGCAACTTTTCCTTGCAAGCAATTGACGGTTTTTGGAGCAGGCGAAAAAATGATACTAATTGAAAATGGCTCTGAGTCATCAAAAACCAACATAGGCCATTGTAGAGGAGCCTCACACGATCCCACAAGATCAAACAAATCGACCGTATGTGTCCTGGATTGGAAGAAACAGTCTGTCAAATTTGGACAATTTTTTGGACTCGGGGCACTTGAGAGATCGCACCGGTAGGGTATGACTCTCGATGTTTTGGTGCTTTGGGATGCATGATAGGGGCATGCCTAGCGTAAACCTACCCAACCAAACGCGCTCGCCATGTCAGTTTGTGCATATGATGAACCGAATCAATTCTAGCCAATCTTGCAACATTTCCTTGCAAGCATTTGATGGTTTTTGGAGGAGGCGAAAAAATGCTACTAATTGAAAATGGCTTCGAGTAATTGAAAACTGAGATATGCCATTATAGAGGAGACTCATGCGGCCCCACAGGATCAAATAGATCAACCGTATGTGTCCTGGATTGGAAGAAACAGTTCATCAAATTTTGACAATTTTTTGGACTCAGGGCACTTGAGAGATCGCACCGGTAGGGTATGACTCTCGATGTTTTGGTTCTTTGGGATGCATGATAGGGGCATGCCTAGCATAAAAATTCCCATCCGGATGTGCTCACGATGTCAGTTTGTGCATACGATGAACCGAATCAAATCTAGCCAATCTTGCAACTTTTCCTTGCAAGCAACTGATGGTTTTTGGAGCAGGCAAAAAAATGATACTAATTAAAAATGGCTCTAATTCATTGAAAACAAAGATAGGCCATTATAGAGGAGCCTCACATGACCCCACAGGATCAAACAGATCAACCGTATGTGTCCTGGATTGGAAGAAATAGTCCGTCAAATTTGGACAATTTTTTGGACTCAAGGCACTTGAGAGATCGCACTGGTAAGGTATGACTCTCGACATTCTGGTGCTTTGGGATGCACTAAAAGGGCATGCCTAGTGTAAACCTTCCCACTCGGACATTCTCGCGATGTCGGTTTGTGCATACGATGAACTGAATCAATTCTAGCCAATCATGCAACTTTTCCTTGCGAGCAACTGACGATTTTTGGAGCAGGCAAAAAAATGCTAGTAATTGAAAATGGCTCCGAGTCATCAAAAACTGAGATAGGCCATTGTAGAGGAGCCTCACACGACCCCATGGGATCAAATAGATCAATCGTATGTGTCCTGTATTGGAAGAAACAGTTTGTCAAATTTTGAAAACTTTTTGGACTCAAGGCGCTTGAGAGATCGTACTAGTAGGGTATGACTCTCAACGTTCTGGTGCTTTGGGATGCATGATAGGGGTATGCCTAGCGTAAAACTATCCACCCATATGTGCTCATGATGTTGGTTTGTGCATACAACAAACTGAATCAATTTTAGCACATCTTGCAACTTTTCCTTGCAAGCAACTCATGGTTTTTGGAGTAGGCGATAAAATGCTACTAATTGAAAATGGCTCTCATTCGTCAAAAACCAAGATAGGCCATTGTAGAGGAGCCTCACACGACCTCATGGGATCAAACAGATCAACCGTATGTGTCCTAGATTGGAAGAAACAGTCCGTCAAATTTTGACAATTTTTTGGACTCAGGGCACTTGAGAGATCGCACCGGTAGGGTATGACTCTCGACGTTCTGGTGCTTTATGATGCATGATAGGGGCATGCCTAGCATAAACCTGCCCAACCAAATGCGCTCGCCATGTCAGTTTGTGCATATGACGAACCGAATCAATTCTAGCCAATCTTACAACTTTTCCTTGCAAGCATTTGATGGTTTTTGGAGCAGGTGAAAAAATGCTACTAATTGAAAATGGCTTTGAGTTGTTGAAAACCGAGATAGGCCATTATAGAGGAGACTCATGTACCCCATAGGATCAAATAGATCAACCGTATGTGTCCTAGATTGGAAGAAACAGTTCATCAAATTTTGACAATTTTTTGGACTCAGGGCACTTGAGAGATCGCACCGATAGGGTATGACTCTCGATGTTCTGGTTCTTTGGGATGCATGATAGGGGCATACCTAGCATAAAAATTCCCACCTGGATGTGCTCGCGATGTCAGTTTGTGCATACGACGAACCGAATCAATTCTAGCCAATCTTGCAACTTTTCCTTGCAAGCAACTGATGGTTTTTGGAGCAGGCAAAAAAATGATACTAATTAAAAATGGCTCTAAGTCATTGAAAACAAAGATAGGCCATTATAGAGGAGCCTCACATGACCCCACGGGATCAAACAGATCAACCGTATGTGTCCTGGATTGGAAGAAATAGTCCGTCAAATTTGGACAATTTTTTGGACTCAAGGCACTTGAGAGATCGCACTGGTAAGGTATGACTCTCGACGTTCTGGTGCTTTGGGATGCACGACAAGGGCATGCCTAGTGTAAACCTGCCCACTCGGACACGCTCGTGATGTCGGTTTGTGCATACGATGAACTGAATCAATTCTAGCCAATCATGCAACTTTTCCTTGCGAGCAACTGACGGTTTTTGGAGCAGGCAAAAAAATGCTACTAATTGAAAATGGCTCTGAGTCATCAAAAACTGAGATAGGCCATTATAGAGGAGCCTCACACGACCCCACGGGATCAAATAGATCGATCGTATGTGTCCTGTATTGGAAGAAACAGTCTGTCAAATTTTGAAAACTTTTTGGACTCAAGGCACTTGAGAGATCGTACCAGTAGGGTATGACTCTCAACGTTCTGGTGCTTTGGGATGCATAGCATAAACCTATCAACCCAGATGTGCTCACGATGTCGGTTTGTGCATACGACAAACTGAATCAATTTTAGCCAATCTTGCAACTTTTCCTTGCAAGCAACTCATGGTTTTTGGAGTAGGCGAAAAAATGCTACTAATTGAAAATGGCTCTCATTTGTCAAAAACCAAGATAGGCCATTGTAGAGGAGCCTCACATGACCTCATGGGATCAAACAGATCAACCGTATGTGTCCTAGATTGGAAGAAACAGTCCGTCAAATTTTGACAATTTTTTGGACTCAGGGCACTTGAGAGATCGCATCGGTAGGGTATGACTCTCGACGTTCTGGTGTTTTTTGATGCATGATAGGGGCATTCCTAGCGTAAACCTACCCACCCAAATGTGCTCATGATGTTGGTTTGTGCATATGACGAACTGAATCAATTCTAGCCAATCTTGCAACTTTTCCTTGCAAGCAACTAAGGGTGTTTTGAGCAGGCAAAAAAATGCTACTAATTGAAAATAGCTCTGAGTCATCAAAAAATGAGATAGGCCATTGTAGAGGAGCCCCACGCGACCCCATGGGATTAAAAAGATCAACCGTATGTGTCCTGGATTGGAAGAAACAGTCTGTCAAATTTTGACAATTTTTTGGACTCAAGGCACTTGAGAGATCACACTGGTAGGGTATGACTCTTGATGTTTTGGTGCTTTGGGATACATGACAGGGGAATGCCTAGCATAAATCTACCCACCCGGACGTTCTCGTGATGTCAGTTTGTGCATACGACAAACTGAATCAATTCTAGCCAATCTTGCAACTTTTCCTTGCAAGCAACTGACAGTTTTTGGAGCAGGCGAAAAAATGCTACTAATTGAAAATGGCTCCAATTCATTGAAAACCGAGATAGGCCATTGTAGAAGACCCTCACGCAACCCCATGGGATCAAACAGATCGACCGTACATGTTCTGGATTGGAAGAAATAGTCCGTCAAATTTTGACAATGTTTTGGACTCAGGGCACTTGAGAGATCGCACCGGTACGGTATGACTCTCGACATTCTGGTGCTTTGGGATGCATGACAGGGGCATTCCTAGCATTAACTTTCCCACCTGAACATGCTTGTGATGTCAGTTTGTGCACACGACGAACAAAATTTGACCATTGCGAGCGTGAGGGTTCTCTTGCACCAAACACATTGTTGTTTATATTCATATTGTTGATTTTTGTTGTTTATATTCATATTGTTAATTACATATGCAAATATTCATTTAAATTTATAAAAGGGCAGCCACCAAATACAGTGAATACACAATAATGAACTGAATACAATGAGTTTTGTAGGGTTAATTCAACATTTTAGAAATTTTATCAAATCATATTCCATGATTGCAATGTTTTATATCATATATTTTTGTTGTTTATATTCATATTGTTGATTACATATGCAAATATTCATTTAAATTTATAAAAGGACAACCACAAAATACAACGAATACAAAATAATGAACTCATTACACATTTATTGGATTGAATATCAATATTTATATATATATAAAAAGGCATGTCTGCCAAGTCAATACAAGTATTACAAAAATGTGGCATATGCCATGTCCAAATCGATATACAATAAAAATGTAGAATATATCTACATGTATTGGTCATTCTATGACCAAAACTAACACTATATGATCCTAAACTTGTGGTGGATCATCAAAATCAAGCCTCTTTGGCGCAGTAAGTGGCTCTGTAGATGGTTGCAAAACCACAATTCAAAAGCTAAGTTAGAATTCTTTTGTAGAAAATAGTTCACAATTAACAACATAACTATGCATTTAACTTTAATTCCTTTGCAATTGAAATGTAGATTACCTCATCGGTTGATCCAGGAGCTAATGTCTTCGCTCTCCTCTCCTTGTCACTCTTAGGAGTTTTCTTGAAGACATACTTAAATGGATCCATGTTATGGCCGTACCGCGAAGGAGTCTATTGTAGATTAAATGTACAATTAATACAATGTACTAACATAAATATATCAAAAACACTTAAAACCTATAATATAGATAACAATGACGTACCTATACCTGAGATGTTTCTCCAATGGATTGAGGATGGCTCACCATCGATGTAGAAACTATCGCTATTACTTATACAAAAAATGTACAAAGATTAAATACAATTAATATAATGATAAGTATTGAAGGTTAAAAACAATTAATTTTACATATCAAACAAAAGTGTACCGGATCCTGAGATGCTTCTCCAGTGCAAGGAGGAGGGTTCGCCATTGACGAAATAGGTATGGATATTTCCTGTATGAAAAAATTATAAGATTATAATATATCACAATTTCACATGTATGCATGCATATAATCATGAAATCAAGAAAATAAAGTAGAGATACATACCTCCGCCCTCTCTTGATCCGTGGGTGAATCAGGTGCATTCAACATATCCACAAAGCTCAATGGTTGTTGTACATGTAAAATAGACAAAAAACACTAATCAATCTACAAACCCCAACTAATTCTTGATGTCAACATTTTCAAACAACTATACAACTAAAAATGTGTTCAATTACCTTCTTCACACATTTTTGCATCTTCGAGGAATTCTTTTTCTTAGGATGAGCCCTAGACACGGAGGGGGTACCCTAAAAACACAAAATTAACATGAGATATTAGTACAGATAATAAATTAAACATAATTTTAAAAGTCTAAAATGAAATGACTTGCATTTTCCATCAAAACAATGCATAAAAAGAGTTGTACAAAATATGATACCGTATAGCCTTGTAGGCCAAAATCGATCGCTGAGAGCATGATGTCATCAATCTGGGACATTTCATCCCCTATCAACACCTACAAACCAGAAATTGGACCAAGCATTAAAGATAGGTAGTATATCTTGTATTTTTTTGAATTCAAAGTGTACTATTCTATTTTAACATGTTACAAAATTTATACCTCAGGCATCGAAGTTGCAACTATAGTAATGAGGGGAGGTGTATGGGATACCGCTCTTGCATCCTGAAATACATATTATTTGTCTCAATTTAAATCGATGTATAAATAAAAATTCATTTATGTAATTACAAATTTAAAGTGATTGATAAATAAAATGTTATGAATTCAAATCAACACACCTGTGTCTGTGGCTCATGGGCAAACACCATGTCCATCAACTCATCTATCAGCATGACATCCTCAACCGTGTGAGCCTGACATCTACAACCGCAAATCATGTACAGATGATATGAGTATCCATCTGCACCGACTGCATCATCTATCCTTGAGCAACTGACAAACATATGCTCGATGGGCCCTCTGTCGCCCTCTAACAACTCATCATCCAATACAATAGGGTGTGCTAATGATGTCCCATGCTGGATGATGGCACCAGTCAATTTTGTGGCTGCCTGAAGAGTCTGTAGCTCCATCGACTCTTTCAGCTCTAATGGGACAGCCTGATGCACCTCAAGTTTGGGTGCTAGAGGGCAGAGACTCTCAGCGGCTAATCGCCTACGAGCTCTAGGTCTATCTTGGGCAGAGCCACCACCTCTACCATGAAACTCTCTCATGTCAAAATAGTTTGGCTGCACATTAAGCACAAACTCACAATATATTTTTCTCAAAAAATATAATGGCACCTCATAATTATTACAAGGTGGATCATTAAAGACCATCCACCACCTCTGCTAAAAAAGATTCTTCATCTGCACATTGGTACACCAATGTATGGGAAACCTCCTTCCATTAAGAGGTAATGACTGACCAGTTTTGGGATCAACAAAAAGGGCACATATTTGTTGTTTAGAAATATTTTTGTTTTTTACTCCATCGTATGATAGCCCATTGGCATAGAATTCACGAAACTTGTCCCTAAAGCTTCCTCATTTGGTAATTTTTGTGGAAATAGCTATGGCACCACTAGCTAATGTTTCTAGGCTAGTGGTGAGGGATTGATGATGGTCAAGTTCAGAAGTTTTCAATTTTACAATCAGTCTATTGATTTTAGACATATTTTGTCCTAACTGATTAATTAATTCTTCCTATGTTTCGGTTGTGCGGTCAAAAGGAGGAATTGGGGGTTGTCCTTGTGTGTTTTTAGGAGGTGCATTTGGTTGTTCTTGTGGGTTTTCAGGAGGTGCATTTGGTTTTTCTTGTTTTGGATTAGAAGAATCTGGTTTTTGAAACAAAAAATAAAAAAAACCTAATCGAAATTAATGAAATTATATTCAAAATGTAAAACAAATTACATAAACCGGAAAGAAAGACAAAAATAAACAAAAACTAACCTTGATCCATAGCTTGGAGGACAAATCTAGACCCCATTCGCAGTTTAGGAGAGGTAATGGAGAAAAAACAAAGTTAAAAACGAGATTCACGAGTAAATGAGACCCATTTTTTTTTTTTAACTTTTTTTACCAAGCATCGCGTATGCGGTTTTATTTGGATTATTAGCGGGTATGCGCTCATTTTCCTATGAGTAGCACATATGCGCTCATTTTCCTAGGTGTAGCGTGTACATGCTAATTTTCCTAAAAACAAAGTGTACGCGCTACCTTTTCTAGGCTCGAGAAGAACAAACCTAAGCACGTACGCAGGAATTTCAAATTTTAAAACCACGTAGCGCTGCTTGTTTTTCCAAGTTTTTTTTGGGTGGTGTCCACTTTTTTGACCACCATCTTTGTGCACACGTCGATATTTAGGTTTGAGTATAAAATTTAGACTAAATAAATAGATTTAATTAGTTTTTTATGGAATTCGCTTAATTTTTAGGATTTTATAATGCATTATCAAAGTGGTTATAACCATAATTCACCTCCTCATAAAAGGCTTGTTGAAGAACAACCACAAGAAACCCTTTCTTCAATTCCTCAACATCCTGAAAGAACACATAAAATTATATTAGGTCAAATTAAAAATAATAAAAGAGAACTTGAGGCATTAATTTCAAGGTTGAAAGATTGAACATCAAGAATCTCCCATAGGTCCACCTTCATTGAATCACTACAATCTATTGTCTCTCACATAGTATCAGTGAGTGGGAAAATCAACAGTTTATTTAACAAGAGAGAAGAACTAGACAATTTTATATAGATATTATCTTATGAACAAATTAACAAAGAAACTTTTAAATCATGAACCAATGAGCCCATACATGCTTGTTGTAGGAGGTTTCCTTACCATTGGTGGTACTAACAAGGGATAAGAAACTATTTTGGGGATAGGTGATGAATGTTTTTTTACCATACTCTTACAATAATAATGAGGTTTTGCAATATTTTTTGAGGAAATTCTATTGTGAACTTTTCCTCAATGAGATCACTATTTAATTCAACATGTAAGAGTTCCAAGGTAGAGGTGGGGGCTCCACACAAGGCAAAGTGGGGACACAAGGTACACAAAACTAGGCACCAAGACTACTAGCTAGATTAGAGTTCAGGCATGTCACTATCTCTAAGAAGAGTGTGAGGTGGAGACCTTAGAGTCCATAAACTCATAGAATCATGCCCTTATATAGCACACTAAGATTATAGAAAAAGTTGATGTGGGTAGGCCTCAATGTCCATCTCACTTTTTTCAAAATTGTGGGTTTCTTTGTGCTTAGGGCTTTGAGGATGATTGATATATATGTAGCTAGGGCACATCTATAGTAGATATAATGGTCCTAACAAGTGAACTATTGAATGAAGAATTTGGCATTGATAGTTAGGTAAATTTCAACAAGTTCAAATTTTATTAATGAAATTTTATTTTGAAATATCATATTTGTAGATCGAGATTAAATGAGAAAACCAAAGCATGAAGTTGATCCAACTAAGCTAATCACAAAACTTAATCAATCATATTAATCTATCCTAATATGACCAACAAAATAACTAAAACAAAACTTCATAAAGCAAACCATCCTTGTGTGTTTCTTTATTTAAACTTTGTTGTTCTTCCTTTCATCTCTAATTTTGATGTGTTGCTCTCATCGTGCAGGTACAAGTACGAAATGAAAGCAAGGATATATGATATGTGAGATTTACTAGGAATGTGATTCTTTGACAAAATTATGATGCTAAATACTAGATGATTAAATGAATTTTGATAGAATAACTATGCAAAATATTATATTATTGCTAGACAATTCGAAAGAATAAAAATTATTAAGACTAGATGATTTGATTAATGAAAGAAGTCCCAATTTATAGAAAACTCAACACTTGATAGACAAATTAGATTGGAAATATTTTGGTTAGTTGGGAAGACCTAATTGACCACACGATAGAGTTGTCATTCAAGAAAGGTTGAAGTTGATGAAGAAAAAGCAAAGAAAAAGAAAAAAAAAATTCAAAGATGCATCCTCATTTTTTTAATTTAAAATTAAAATATATGAGATATTTCTAAAAAGAGAGATTTTCGAAAATCAAAGAGGATATTAAGTTCCCATTTTTAAAATTAGGATGATTTGTGGAAAATCACATTAAACAAATGAAATATTTGTTTCCATTTTAAAAATTAGGAGATGAGAAAGTAAGATAAATAATTAAATAGATCAAGAAATTTATTTAATTATGATGGCATAACTAACTAACCAAATAATTTAAATAAATTATTCAATAATGGGAGATAGAAATTGAACATTTAATTAAATAATTAAAATCATTTAATTAAATAATTAAAATCATTTAATTAAATAATTAAAATCATTTAATTAAAGTGTGGATTCAAAATTAATTAAATAATATAAATTATTTAGTTAATGTTAAAAGGAAATGATTAATGATAAATAATTAAATGATTAGGGAATAATTAGTAAAAAGGTTTGATTAATTAATCTAGAAGGGCAAATTAGTCAAAGTCACATATAGAGTCCCTAATTTGGTCAAATTAAGTCAAATTAGGTCAAAATGGTTGAAATTGGGAAGGTTCAAACAAAAAGCATGAAGAATTGAGCGAAATTGGTAAAGTTAGGGCAAATTGGGAAAAAGCGATTAAACTGGGTCAAAGTAGGTCATCAGATAGAAATGGGATTGATGTGATGCCATAAGTTAAAGATGGGTTTTTAAGTTATGACTAAAATACTATGACTATATTTTTAGAGTTTTTTGATATTTCTACTTATTTGATTTGTTTCTTTCAGTCATTCTTTTTGTATGAGATGCTAGGTTATGATGTATTTATTTCTTTGTGTTTCATATTTCCCTATGCTCAGTTTTATGGTTTTGTGATGTTTTAGGAGTTCTTGATCTTCATATTTTAGTGCTTATGGGTTCCTATCATGTAGAGATGCCATAAGAGAAGGTTGCATCTGGTTGTTGTTGATAGTTGTTGATACTGGCAAGTGTATGGCCTTGTTATGATTTTTATTATATCTATTTAGTAGCTTATTATGGCCTTGTTTTTTGGCTGTTGTTTTATGTTTTTTTGCCAAGAGGTCCTCTTGCTTATTATCCTTATTGTTGTAGCCTTGTTTCATGCTTTTTGCTCACATATATGTTCATGTGGGATGTTTGGGGCTGCATTATATGAATCTCTTTTCAGTTTGCATACTTTCTTTTAGGGCCTCTTGGTAATGTTAATTTTTTATGGGTCCAATATAGGGGGAGTGGGCTTCCTTGTGATGATCGGGGTCATGAGAGATAGACTCTCATGAGGTTCTTGGTAAGGATGCATGAAGTCTAGGCTGCTAGGGAACAAGGGAGTTTTCCTTGCATTGTAAAACAAGTGATAACCTAAAATGAATATGGGATGGGTAGTTAGAAAACTAATAAGATATTAATTTAATTTAGCCTCATGTCCTAGTCCTAGGGAGGATGTTTTAGGATAGGCATGAGAAGGCCATGAAGACAGTAAGCTAATCTCCCTTAGTCTCTCATAGGTTGAGGTGGCTCCACATGTCCATCAGGCTAGTACCTTGTTGTTATATTATATGGATGGCATGTGATGACAGTCCACTCCTACATGTGTCCAATTATTATTGGTTGCATTTACATTCTTGCCTTGTTTGAATTGATAGCCTCTAGGAGTTTCCTTATTGTGTTGTTTGTGTTTTTCCATGCATGAGAGTCTATGCTATGGTCTAGCCCTTGGTATTAAGTGTCAACCTTAGATGTAGAGTGTGCATTGGGACCTAGCATCATCTCCTATCATGGGGGTTGGTTCCTTGTAGGTTCCACATTGGTCAGGTGGTTGGTACTTTTTACCATTTAGGTTTTTCCCTTGCTTGCTGGTGTTCTTCTCTTCATGCATGGATTCGATCTTCATTTTGATGGCAAAGAACATTCATGGAAGCTAATATATGTATTTAGATTTATAGTTGTTAGAGTAATTCTTTTGTAATACTCACTGATGTATATGAAAATAAAATGTAAACACTTGAAATAGTTATAGGAGAACATTTGTACTTGTGCTAGATGAGCTATGCTCATGTTGTAGTGACTATGTAATGAGATTGTAAGTATTCAAGTGATATTGATATGTTATGTAATTGATGTATGGCTATGTTCTAATGGAATAAAGAAATGATTATTTAGCTGATTTTATCATGTTATGCTTCAATCCTGAAAGAACACTTAGTTATGGCAATGGATTAATTTCATAAGATTGTTAAAGACTTGCAATTAGATAATGGAAACATTGAACATGATAACCTCAAACATATGATATGATTAATTGGATAAAGAACCATAGTTAATGCATGAAATGGCTAGAGGTAGAAAACATGCTATGTAACAAGGACCTTAGACAACAACATGGAAACTAAACAAGACATGTGGCTGATATTAAATTATGACTAATGAAGAATAATATCACTAAGGAGGCATAATTGATATGATGGCATTAATAGGATAGTTGCAATAAAATATATCATGTAGAGTTAATGACAAGACTCTCATAGTTGCATTGGAAAGTCAGCATGCATTTCATAGTAGTAATAAGTGGAAATGGCATATAGTGCTATGCATTATGCATGTGGGTAGCATTAAATATGTTATCATAATAGGAGTAGGAACTCAAATTCAATATGCAATGGTAAGAGATATTTGCATTTCATGACATGCATTATGTAAGGTCAAAAGGAAGAAGTTAGACATTGCATAATGCATTAAGGATTCATGTTAATTAATGATCATGCACTAGGAGACAGATGGTCATGATAGATTCATTATGTTCCTAAGGTATGGAATGGTCAAGGGATTAGGAATATTTGGATTTGGTGTTTAAAATGAACTTTAGGCTAAAGGGGATAGACTTGCATCATATCATATGGATTAGAGAGGCCAGTAGAATGCATCATAAAAGATAGTTATGTGGATTTGCATATGAGCATAGATGGGTATTAGTGGACATTATACATTGTATATAAAATGGAACAATAATAGATTAGATTGCATCCATGATCATGTAGTTGCATGTCATGAAAGGGATAGTTAGCTAGAGTGCATTTATACATATGCATGATAATAATGGATAAGTAAAGTTAGCTCATGATATTTCACAATAGCTAAAGATAACTCTAAATGTTTAATAATGTTAGTGAGTAGATGTTGTTGTTAAAATTTAAAGTAATGATGTTAATGTACCCTAGGGAATAGACATGGTATCATAATGTAAATTCCGCTTGCGTAAGAAATTATTAAGATAAACCAAAGAATAAGATGAGAACATTAAGATGAAACTAAGTTAATCAAAGCTTAATCATATTGATAATATAAGTTAAGTGACATTAGTTTATTAAATAAAAATAAATTATTAGCCCTTTTAGAGTAGTTTGACTTGATTTCTGTAGGGTGTTTTGGCTGGCATTACATTAAACATACCTCATTAGCTTCCAATCTTCTTCTTGTCATCACTCCATTTTTTTATCCCCAATGATCTGATCTTCTGAACCTAGGAATCTTTCGACTCTCTATTCCTCTTCCCTGATCTTTAGTTACTGTTGAATTTTTTGATACTACTGGAGTAACTGTTTCAACATTTTGTTCCTAGTAAAGGTGTTATCAATTCACTTATGATCATTTCCACTTCTGCTTCTTGCTCATAAATTTTGATTTGACTTCTATTTTGCTCATCCACCTTGACATTAGTGCTCTCCATAATTCTTTACAAATCTTTTGTTATAAAATCTATATGACTTTCTTTCATTAGAATAACCAATAAATATTCCTTCATCACATCTAGGATCAAATTTGCCAATGAAATCATCTCTCTTGATATATTATTTACTACCAAAGATTCTGAAATACTTAACTATAGGTGTATTGCCAAATCATAATTCATAAGGTGTCTTACCAATTTCTCCTTTGATATGATATCTATTGAATGTATAAACCATTGTGCTCACTGCTTCTCTCTAGTAGATATGAGGTAGATCAACTTCCATCATCATGGTTCTAGCAGCATCCAAGGCAGTTTTGATCTTTCTTTCCACAACTCCATTTTGTTGAGGTATTCAGGGAGTAGAAAATTGTCTCTTTATGCCATGCTTCTCACAAAAGTTATTAAACACACTGGATGTGAATTCTCCACCATGATCTGCCCTTAATCACTCAATCTTCAATCTTGTCTCAGTTTCAACCTTAGCTTTAAAGATTTTAATCTTTCAAAAGCCTCATATTTTTCCCTTAGAAAAGTAACCCACATCATTCTAGAATAATCATTAATGATTAGCATTAAATATCTATCACCTTGAAAACTTTTGATTCTAGCAGGACCACACAAATCAGTATGAATAAGATAAAGAACATCATTAGATTTGTCGTGTATACTCTTAAAAGGGGTTTAACTTGTTTTCCCATTTGACATTCTTTACATATCGGATAATAGGGCTTCACAATCTTAGGTATATCTCTAACTACCTTAGTTTAACTCATCTTTACCATGCAATCAAAGTTCACATGGCATAGCCTTTTATGCCAAAGCCAACTCTCATCAATTTGTGAAATCAAACATGTCTTCTCACCGGAATTCAAATGAAATATATTACCTTTTTTCTGAGTACCAGTTGCAATTTCCAATCCAGATCTATTAATAATTTTGCATTTTCCATCCTTGAATTGTAATTGAAATCCCTTATCCACCAACTGTCCTACACTCAAAAGATTATGCCTTAAACCTTCAACATAATAAACATTATAGGTATTGTGCTTACCATCTAATGATATAGTTCTTCTTTCTTTGATCATGCATGCTTTGTCATCTCCAAATCAAACCAGACCACCATCAAATTCTCGCAAAGATAGAAACTTCCTTTTATCTCCAGTCATATAATGTGAGCAACCACTATCTATTACCCATTCATCCTTATCTTCAATTTTAGCAACAAGGGCCTTTTCTTCAGGTACATTCTCTTCCAGTGCCAGATCATCTTCCTTGATAGCTAGGAACACCTATTCCTTTCCATTGCTGAAACCACTAGTAGAGTCTTGTGTCGGTTCATCATCAAAATCAGTCACACCTTCCTCATCCACAAAGTAACATGATTTATCTCTATTTTTTTTGTACTTATACTTTTTTTGATATCCAGGATTAGGCTTAAAAGATCTTGTAGCTCTTTCTTCAAATCTTGAATTCCTTTTAGGACATCTAGATGCAAAATGACCTATCTTATTACATGCAAAACATTTAAAAGGTGATTTTACTTCATACTTACTTCCTACCGGTCCTTTAGGTACTCTTCTAGCAAATAGGCCTTCAAGTTTCTCAAATTATTCATCTTCTCTCTTCATATCATCCAATTCGTTTGCATACAAAAGTTTTCAATCTTGCTTGTCGGTTGATGATGTAAATGCATGAAAAGCAAGTTCAAACTTCACAACTCTAGAAGGTGCAAATTCTTCAAGCTTAAAAACAAATAATTTCCCAACCAAGGTATCCCTATTGATAGAAGTATTATTCATTGTTATCAATTCATTAATTGCAGTAGCCTTAATCTTATAAGTTGGTGGTAAAGCTCTCAGAACTTTAGAAACTATTTCATCTTCACTCAGAGATCCACCACAACATTGAATTCCAATGAAAATTTCATTTACCCTTTCCATAAATGCAGTAATCCTTTCATCTTCTTCCATCTTCAAATTTTCAAAAAGTGCACACAAGAGGGCTTCTCTAGCTCTACAATAATTCTCAAGCTCCTTATCCAAGTTTGTTGAAGGAGGATTGTCAGATGTTGGATTAAAAGGTGTAACACCATT
This sequence comes from Cryptomeria japonica, assembly GCF_030272615.1. Taxonomy (NCBI): domain Eukaryota; kingdom Viridiplantae; phylum Streptophyta; class Pinopsida; order Cupressales; family Cupressaceae; genus Cryptomeria; species Cryptomeria japonica. Next base: position 635,480,002 of record NC_081409.1, on the reverse strand, counting down.
CTCGATGATATCCCAAATTTCCGTACCAAGACATCTTAGATGAGTCTCCATCTAAATCTTCCATACTCTGTAATTTGTTCCATCAAGCCTAGGAATTTCTCTCTGAAAGACAATTGTAGATGAACTAGATGAACTTGAACTATTAGATGCCATAGGATCTTCCTCAAGAGGTGAAGCTTCTATAGAGAGGACCAGATCTCTGATACCAATTGTTAAATAGTTCAAATAACCAGAAGACAACTGAGAGGGGGGGTGAATCAGTTGTCACCAGATTACCAGAAACTTAAGCAATTAAACCTTTAATAGTAGAACACATAAGATCAATACCAGAATACTTAAACCAATTACCAAAATAGTAGATATACCAATTAAGCACAAGCAAGAATTAGAGAATAGATACCATCCACATGACGCAAGATTTTTACGTGGAAAAACTGGTAAAGGGAAAAACCACGGTGGGAAACCTAAACACAGTTAGATAATACTTATGCAGTAAGTATGTGATTACAAATTGAGGGGCCTGCACTTGCAGGAAGGCCAACAACCTAGAGCACACTATTGATTACAAAAGGAGTCTCACTAACTACATAAAAATTAGGGGTGAAACAAGTGTCACTAGATTACTGAAACATTAAGCAATTAAAATTTTACTACCAGAACACATAAGACCAATACTGGAATACTTAAACCAATTTCTGAAATAACATATATACCAATTAAGAACAAGCAATAATTAGAGAATGGATACCATCCACATGACACTAAGATTTGAATGTGGAAAACCCAGTAAAGAGAAAAACTATGGTGGGAAGCCTACCCACAGTCAGATAATACTTCTGAAGTAAGTAGGTGATTACAAATTGAGGGGCCTGCACTTGTAGGAAGGCCAACAACCTAGAACACACTGGTCATTACAAAAGGAGTCTCACTAACTACATAAAAATTCAGACTACAATCCGGAAGAAAAGAATGAACTGCAATGATAACATCTCTAATGGCTGAGTATAGTTCTAGTTAAGCTCAATACTGGAGGACTAAATCCTCTTTCTTAAACCCAAATCGATCACCAATGATCAACGAAATCCTCTGGATGAATTATGATTACATTATTCACTCCTATACCATTTTACATGATCTACAATGAGATCTTACATCATATATATACAAACCCTCGACCATAAACAATAAGGTTGGCCACCAAACAATAAACCAATTACATAATTATAAAACATGTCAGCCTAAGACTAAAAAAATAATATCCAACCCATAAGACATCCCAAAAACACATCGAGAAGACCAAACAACATGTTACATTAAGCTTGTCCAAAACCTAGATAGAACCGAACCCAATTTAGGTCCACACACGCTAACAAAATGATCCCAATCATCCAAGTCTCAAACATGATCACCATCAACATCTTGAATCTCTACTAGAAGCTACACCGACACCACTTATGCGTAGTATCAAAAGATCATCAACAATGCTATGCCGGTGAAACCCTCACCAGATCAATAAACTAGGCTTACCAACATATGAGATAGCATCCGATTACCAAATCAAAACCAACTAACTGAACATGAATTTGAGTAGCATGAATAGGAGATCTGAGCCAATTCCATAAACTAAATCATATCGGAGTATATCAGATCATCATGATCTAACCAACCAGAAACCATTTAACCTACCAAGACCAAAAGGGTACTAGTAAACAACCAAACAACTAGTGTTGACATCAATGACAAAATATCAATATAATACATAATCAATTCCTCTAAATGGCTAACAAAATGTGTAGAAATATTCTCCTTTCAAACCACAAGACATAACTCTAAAACATCAAGAAATATGAATCACAAGTTACTAGAACAAGCTCACTTTCTAGGTAGCTTACCTCAAACATTTTTGACCACTTTCATTGAATGGAATACATGCAATATGATATTACAAACATTTCTCAACATAATCTATCATCATAATTGGCCAACTGTATACAATCACAACTCAAAATGCTCTGATATGGGATGACATCAATACACATTCTACAATCTTGTTGATGTCACTGCATCAATGATAGAGTTGACTAGCTTAAGTGGCATTATTCTAACTTCATATACAACACTCTTTTGACATTAATGACAACATATGTCCATAAATCTCTTTCTTTGTTGAATTAATGGAAAATAACAACAAAATTTTGCTACAACATCAATACAAATTGAATATGTTAGGATCAAGAACTCCCCCTTTGTGAAACAACAAAAGCTCTCTCCCTCTTAGAGTATTTGGAATTTTGAGTTCATTTCTCCCCCTTTGAAATCAATGGAAAAGTTCAATTGTTGCTTCTGGATTCGATTGTGTGAGCAACAAATGAATAATGCAATGGATTATGGAAATCTCATAGCTTTAATCAACGACAAAGGTCAACTATTCTTAGCTCAGCCCATAAACCTTTTTGCCAAGTGGACTCTCCCTAAGTCCATACTCTTAAACATATTATGAAGCACTCTACAAGATTGCTAAGTTTTCTTGTAGTGGGGAGTCAAAACTCTCCCTCAAAATGTACTTCCTCTTGATTCACAATGATGGAGAAAATAATCTCATACTCTTTTAGAGATATATAAAAGTATCCTTAGGAAGGTGTTTCATAAAGTTACCTTTAATCTATTCCTTAGTTTCAACATGTACTCTAACTACACTTCATTTTGTGTAACCTTTACTTGGAAAACATTGATGATTAGTTGCAATATGCTTTATTATTGAATGCATCACTAGATTCTTTGAAATATTAATAGAACTTTAATTATGACAAATAATTGAAATAGGTTCATCAAATTCTACCACCATCTTCGTTAGCTTTTATTTCATCCATTATTTTTGAATGCAACAAGAAACTCCTACAATGTAATCTTCTTTTGTGATAGATAGGGACACTAATTTATGCTTCTTAATCAGCCATGACATTAGATTGTCACCAAGAAAGATTGTTCCTCTACTTGTACTCTTCTAGTCATCTATACATTTGACGCAATCTACATTAGTATATGCAGTTAAACTAAACTTCGCACTCTTGGAATACCATAAACCAAAAGTTGTTGTAGCTTCTAGGTACTAGAAAACCCTCTTCACAACCTTGACATGAGTTTCTTTAGGTGTTACCTCAAACCTAGCAACCATTTAAATTATGTGCATGATATTCAATATGGATGTAGATACATAAAAAAACTATGAATCGTTCATATATACAATAGATAATTTGCTAGAGCAGAATCACAATCCTTACTCAATTTACATTCACTAATAATAGGTGTACTCACTTGTTTGCACTCTTCCATATTGAACTTTCTCAATATCTCCTTTATGTACTTGGTCTGATAAATGAATATACCTTTTTCTAATTTAGAAATTTGTAAAACATAAAAGAATGAAAGGTCACCAAGTATTGACATCTCAAACTCCTTTTGCATTACATCCTAAAATTCCTTACACATGGCATCATTGTTTCCTCCACACATAATCTCATCAACATAAACCACAACAATCAACAATTAATTGCCATTCTATTTTATATACAAATTACTATCTACACAACCTCTCTTGAAACCTTCACACTGTAGATACCTATCCAATCTATAATAACAATCTCTTGGAGCCTGCTTGAGTCCATACAAAGCCTTCTTCAATATTCACACAAAATTTGATTTTTTTAGCACTCAAACACTTCTATTTGTTCAATATATATGTCTTCCTCTAACTCTCCATTTAGAAATGCATATATAGTATCAATCTGATAAACCTTGAAGTTATTCAATGATGACAATACCAAAAAATATTTTAATAGTCTCTAATCAAGCTACTAGAAAAAGTGTGTCTTCAATATCCATACCTTCAAATTGAGAATGTAACCTTTGCATACAAATCTGGCCTTATTCTGGATCACTTTTCCTTCTTCATTTAGCCTATTTTTGAAGACCCACTTGGTGGCAACAACTTTTTTGTCTTTCGGTCTTGGAACCAATTCCCATGTTTCATTTTTATTAATCTAGGGTAACTCTTCAAGTCCATAGCCTCCTCCTTTCTTCTTGCTTGCCTCTACATGACTATTTGGTTCAATTTTTATAGTAGGGAAAAATGCACATGTTCACTTTCTCTCTTTGTTCTTCTTTGGTTATGAACACCACTATCTTTATCTCCTATGATCTAATCTTCAAAATGGTTCTTCTGCACATACCTTGTGGTAGCATTTATACTTGTAATCTCTGATTCACTTCTTGATTTTTCATCACTTTTGTGGACTCATTAACTTTTTCATATTAATCTTTAATCCTAGTAGATTGATTGTTTCATCAATAGTCACATTTACACTTTCTACTAATCTCTTCAATATTTTGTTATAATATCTATATATGCATTGTTTTTCATAGAATAACCAATAAAAATACCTTCGTCAAATCTAGAATCAATATTACCCAAATTTTCATCATCTCTTTGATGTAGTATTTTCCTCCAAAGATTTTCAAATGCTTGATTGAAGTTAGTCTCCCTTTCCACAATTCATATGGTGTCTGTGTACTTCTTGTCTTGATCTAAGCTCTTTTGTAAATGTACATTGATGTTTAATAAGCTTCTCTCTAGTATATATCCCATAATTGCAAGTCTACTTCAATATGGTTCTTTCCATCTCCTGTATAGTCTATTTCTTCATCTCTACCACTACATTTTGTTGGGGACTCTTAGGATCTAAATATTGTCTTCATATCTCATGCTTTACACAATATTCTTAATATCTGTTAGAAGTAAATTCTCCTCCTCTATCTGATCTCCAAAATCTGTTTGTTCTACCGATTTCATTTTATACTAGCGCCTTAAAGGCCTTAAACTTCTCAAAAGAATCTAATTTATCTCTTAGAAAACTTATCCAAGACATTCTATAAAAATAATGAGTAAGCATAATAAAATACATATCACCTTGTAAGCCATTTGTTCTCATGTGACCAAGTAGATAAGCATGAATTAAATTGATTGGCTTTGTGGTGTAATACTCCCTAGTACAAAACATGGTCATCATCTACTTTCCATCATGACATGGTTAAGATTGATTCATCTCCCTCCTCTCAATCCTATGGTGTGTTCAATAGACCTAACCTCTCTTAAAACCTATGCTAAGCATTGCACTAAAATATTCATTAATGACATTGAACCTAAAATAGTTGTCACATACTTGAGACTTGATCATGTCATCAACCATGGGCCCCAACACTTGTTTCTCCTACTTGAATGAGAAAATTAGCATGCACATTAGGACCCAATGGTAATGTACTACCTATTTTGTTCAAGATTTCAAGAAACTATGAGTGTTAGCCTTGTCTTATGCGACATGCTCTTAATTTTTAATATTTGATCCTTATGTGACAACTAATCCTAAAAAATAACCTTGTGATCCCTATATAAACATTCAAGCCTTTGAGATTTGAAAATAATTAATTATTTGAATTCTATGGTGACACCCTATTGAAATGAATATCTAGTTGTGAAATTTTAACAATGCTCTTGATTTGTGAACAAACTATATTATTATTATTATCTCTCTTCTTGCTATGGTTGAAGCTCTTTGAATGTTGCAAGAATGATAAAAGTTATTGATTGATGATTGGCTAGTACCTCTCCATTGTTGTTTGGTATGGTTCTTGGTCTATTCTCATATTTTAAATTTTTATAACCTAACTTTATCTATTATGTTTTGATTCGCTTGAGCATATCATTTGTTTCATGGGTTAAATATCACACTATCTTATTTAAGGCATTTATGAATCTAGTGTAACATACTTGAGTATAATTTCACTTTTAATTGCATTTGTCATTTCTTGTCACAGCCTTAGACAAACTTTAGATTCAGAGAACACACTATTATTTGTTGTCAACTTGGTTATTTGTGAATATAGGAATACCTAAGTAGGGGCTTGACCAAGGAAATCTTCTACATAGCCACAACCATTTTTCCCTCATTTTTGTTATGCAAGTGCACATCTAGAAATTGATGAAGATGAAAAGGTAGAGACAAGCATAGAAAATTGAGAGAAAGAAAATTAGTCAAAATTTAGAGGAAAATCATAGGACCCTAGCACTTGGCACTAGAGTCTTACCATTTGTGGGTCAACTTTCACTAGAAGCTACCTAAAAACCTCTCAAATTAGTTCATGATCCCAAAATCTATATTTTATATCTCTCAACTCTAACACCTAATACCTCTATCTTGCATAATCAGCCTCCACTTTTAGTGTCAAGTTTCGTGTGTTTACACTATAGACCTAGGTAAAGAAAACTGAGACAAAGACAACTATTCTAAATTCAGAGGAGAACGCTAGGACCCTAGCACATACCACTAGTATATTACCAAATTTGGCTCAAGTTTTAGTGGACGCTACCTACAAACCTCTCAAATCATTTCCCAATCCCAACATCTAAATGTTCCATCTTTGGACTCCAACACCCAATGCCTCTATCTTGCATAGTTAGCCTTTATTTTTGGTGTTGAGTTCCTCTCTACACTCTCTTTTGATTTTTGTACCTCTTTTTATGCATTCTAATCATTCTATTTGTGTAACAATCGTTTAGTTAGCTTAATAATAACATCTCTAGGTTTAATTGGATGATATTTAATCAATCAACCTCTTTGCAATGAAGGAACATGACATAGGTAGCTTGAATCTCCTTTTAGGATCCAAGAATAAATGGCTTTGGATTGTTCATGTTCCAATGAGTTGTGGAGAGAAATTTGTTTTGGGTTAATTTACGAGGTAGTCTAGGATCACTTTTCACACATCAGAAGAGATAGGATCAACTTTGACCAATAGGCTAGTCTTACCATATATTAGACAAGTAGATAAAACACTTTCAATAGTATTAAATGAGAAGCTAATGAAAATTAGATTCATGCAAGTAGACTATAGTATATTTTTTAGTTGGATGTAATAAATACAAGCTATATTTATTTAGGAGATACAAAGATAGATCATCATGTAAGTGCATATTTATTTTCACATTCAAGGCCTAGCCCTTCAATATTTTCTTCCTTGACATAACCCTCCATAGGGGAAGGAAAATGATAGTCATTATAACTAACTTTGTGCATCCCAAGCTCCTAAACAATACATCATATTTCCACAATATTTTTGGTTGTACTTGTATGTGACTTAACTGATTATAGTTATTGTTTTTGCTCCTAGGTAGTTATGACAAACCTATGGGATCCATTTTATGTGCAGGAGTCTAGAAATGGTCATTTCAAAGTGTTATCCCAAACATATTCCCTTTTTTCCAATTAACTGGTAGCTTTGACACAAAAAAAATTGTATGTAATTGATCCAATACATGTGCATAAATTCCCGTTCACTATTGCTACCAATAAATTTACACAATTAGTGTAATTGCTAACATTTTTCTAGCTATTGGGTATACGAATGGGCAGCTATTGGCCCACTAAATGATTTTTTAGTGGGATTTTAATTAGTGAAATTAAATGAATAGAAATTGGAAGATGGACTATAACTAGACCCTTTCCCCTATTACATTCACTGGAAGAATGAAATTGAAGATGAAACTAATTCTCCCTACCACCTCCCTACTTGAAGGGCTAAACTTTCGACAAATAAGGTATTCAAAGTCAAATTGGTCAAATTTAATTACCTTGGAATAAATGAATTACATAAATAGTCACTCATAAATAGAGATGAAGTCCACTTCTTGATAAAATAATAGAACCTACTAAACCTCGACTACATAATAGGGGGTCTTAGACTCCCACCCTATAATTAATACTAGGAACATGTCACATATATAGTCTATTCAATCACTTTTAACAACTATAATTCTAATCTACTAGTTATTAAACACTACATAGTCATTTGACTATAGAAAACAAAGAAAACAAGGCACCTAACCTCTCTTCTCTCAATTAATTTTGTCACACCAAACATGGCACTCAAAATGGATTTATGAATGGAACAAAGTAGTAATGATCAAAGTCAATTAGTGCTATGAGATTTCCACAATCCATGCAAATATTCAATTTGTTATTTTTTAGGTTTGATTGTCTAATAGATTTTTACATCAACATTTTGAATCATACTTTGCGATCCATCATCAAAATGAAAGAGAGTTGTAAGGTCAACGGTAAAAAATCCATATAGTGTACATTTTTAAGTATAGTTTGAACATATATGGTAACAACAAAAGGTAAAATGTTCACTTGAAGACTATGAGGCATCATTGCGAACTCTCTAGTTCATACTCCATAATCTAAAACAAGGTTTCAAACATTTGAATTATAGGTTCAAGAGTTTTTTACTACTTTTCATAGCTCTAAATGACTAAACAATTGAAATCATAAAGAAAGGAGATATTTTACATGATTGACTATTTGGGGCTAACACTACTACTTATAAGGATTTATATTATGACATTCAACTTATTAGAAGTCTATTAGCCTCATTAAGAAAAAATAGTTGTAAAATTTATTTGTAGTTAAATCTAAAAGTACACCTAAAAACTTTCAAGAATAGTGGAAATATCATCTCTCTTATTGATCGTAAGAGGTCATCACTCTTTATTGACAATATGCATTGCGTTCATGAAACAAGAGCTACAATGCAACATAGTTCCTGCCAGCTGCCAAATGCTAACAAAATGGTTATGGTATGATGTTGTATGTATGTCTCAGATTGAATGTCATTTTTTTTGGCTGATCATATGATCAAGAAGCTTGAAATCTCTTAAACAGTTTTCCAACAGGTAAAGTTAATCACAATGAAATTATTTGATCTATCATGTCAATAATTGTTAGGTAAAGTTAATCACAATGAAATTATTTGATCTATCATGTCAATAATTGTTTGTGACATCCTAAGCATCCTGAGAGGACGAACGAGCAGTGGGTTGATTATATGGCCAATAGTTCTATTAATTTATTATAGGTGGTGGAACTTGCAAGCAGACACATTGGAAATGAATCGGGAGTATGACCAATGCTTCTGTTTATTTATTATAAATAAATATCAATGTACCCAATGAAGCAGTGTCAGATACATATGGATTCAACAACCCACTTAATCAACTATGCCATACACAACTCAACTATTTTTTAAAATAAAAATTATGTGCCATACACAATTCAACTATTTTTAAAAATAAAAATTCTGAACACAACTCAACTATTTTTAAAAATAAAAATTTTGTGCCATACACAATTCAACTATTTTTAAAAATAAAAATTCTGAACCCTAAAACAAATTGATTTTTTTGTTTTTTTCAGAAATCTAATTGCAAGAAGAGATATGCCCCGATGCATTTCCCATTTTCCTTGTGTGTTTTCTGTCTTTCCTATTTATTTTAATTTCTATTTTCCCATTTTCAGTAGCCTATAGGAGCAAAAAATCTGATGCATATTGTGTCTATATTGCAATTAAATAATATGGCATAAAACTGGACAATACAAACTTATTAATTGGGCTCAACACTTAAAATTCTAATGCATATTGTGCCTATATAGATCACCCTATAAGTCTAGCTGATTTTCTTATTGATATTTTGCATTCTATAAAATGTTTCTAAAATAGAATATGAAGTCTTTCATTTTGGGTATATGACTAACTATGCGTAGATATTTCCTATGCACTCCATAACATGTACTTTAGATAAAGATAAATATTGACATCTACACACCTCACAGGAATCCAAAATACTCCATATACCTTGTCGATGCTTCCAATTTTTTCATACACATCTAGCATGGAGGATAGTAATATTGATACAAAATTTGGCTTTACTAATGGCAATTAAAAAGCCCAACTAGACACACAGATTTTAACTATGATTGACAGTCAAAAGGCAATACATCAGGAAATAGAATTCAAAACAATCAATGCTGGAGACATGATTTCGTTTCTATTAAAACTGAAAAAAAAGCTTTTACAAAGTAACATAAAATTGATTACAAACTACTCATTACAAATTTGCCTACAACAATTTGAAGTTGTGTTAAGGACTCATGAAATATTGATGCTGCTTCCGTGAGTGTACGTAGTTCAAAATTATTCCTGTAATAAGATCATAAATAGACCGCAACGTTACTCATAAAAATTTCTGGTTAACGAATTGCTTTCATGAATGGATGTGGCACAACAAACCAATTCACCCAAAACTCCCAGTAGAAAACTAAGATTATGTGTCCCCTTGTTCTCATGCTGCCCCTAAAGACAGTTCGATGGGAAGATCGGATGCATTTTCATCCGATCAATTGATGGAACTCCTCCCATTCTGCGTAAACTGCTTCATCATCTGCTTCACCCAATGCATCAAACACTGGATCATCGTCTGATAAGGTTGGTGGTTGCTCACAATTCCATCTTCGTTTTCGTCCTGTATATCATATATTCTCCGAATTTCATTTAAATTGGCTAATATTGTTCACCACCCACCATGAGGTATTCCTGTCACCAGCTCCAACCCTAAATGGCATGCAAAATACGTGTCAATAAAATTGAATGCCACCAGATAAAAATCACAAAGGATTAAAAAAAATGGGAGCAGCGAATTGTTTGCTTATACCAGCTCCTGCAGGTTACTGACAAAGATCTCGTGAGTAGTGCGTTCTCTTGCATTGGTATCTACAAACCCATCTGCCAACCACCTCAACGCTAATAACAGACTGCCAAAATATTTTGGAACAGTATTTCAGATTAAAAAACATGCAAGTTGTAAATAATGTATATTAGAAAATTAGTTTATGCACAAAAATAGGACGGTTTGATTGGTTCGAGCAAAAATGATTAATCACTGTTTAATATCGCTGCCTCTGCTATAATTCCCTGGCAGGAACTAATAAGCATATATAAATATTAGAAAATGACACTTACAAGTAAGGATGAAAGCATCAAGATTTTAAGCAACAAAGCTTAATGGGTGTTTAAGTTATCATTTGCTTACCATCACCATCCTTGTCAAACAGGCTGAAAACCTCCTTGAGCTCTTCAATCTGGTACTCGGTCAACCGCTCAGCCATTTCACACTTCAAAAAATCGAAATCCTGCTGCTCTAAATCCGCCAAAAAGTAATACCAAGTCCCAAAATGGAAGCTTTGATGTAATTTTCTGCGCTGGATTTGTAAGAGGACGAGCCTGAATAAATAACGCCTCAGAACATTACTCAACCGTCCATTTAATATAATCAACGGTTGGGAAGGACCGGCGTTTTCCTCCCGTCCATTTATGATGATGAACGGCTGAGATGGACTGGGACTTTTCCGCCGTCCATTTATGATGATGAACATTTGAGATGGAGCAGGAGTGTTTAATTAAATACAATGTTATTTTATTTTTAGAATGCATTAGTAAAATGACTATAAAAGTTAAAATATTTCATTTTAAATTCTTATTTAAGCATTTCAAAATTAAAAAAAATCCCAATTTAATTAAATTATCTTTATTTTCATGACACCTCCAAATCGTCTTTTAATTTTTTTTATTTTTCTATCTATAAATGAAAATGGGCCGAAGGGCCAATACCCATTTATTAACTTGCCAAGAAAACGTAGTTATGAGCTACTTCGAAAAGAAGGGCAATAATTATAAATAAAATGCAATATGAACTTATAGGAAAAACCTCAAAGGTATTCTATAGTAACTAATTGCAAAGCATATATTTGAATAACTAATGACAAATAAATTGGAATGATCGGGCACGCGAGCAGGAGCGGGTGTGTTTCAGGGGTTAGGGTTTCTGTTGAGGCTGAAGATGCAGAGGAGGTGGATGAGGAGGAAGATGGTGGTTTGGGGACTGAGGAGGTTGTGGCTTGCACTCTCTCAAATCTTTTGTGGGCTTTGTTTGAGGATGTTGTATGCTCTTGGTCATATGCCCTTTTGCTTTGTTTTTGTGCCTTTGTTTTGGCTCAAGACTTCTTGAGGGTACTGAGATGGAGTCGTGTTGGTGTTGTGAGTTTCTTTGGTTTTGTCTTTTCTTTGTGTGTCCTGATCTATGTGATCCAATGTGGGGTTCTAGGCCAATGTTTCCATCCCAGCTATGGTTTTGTTCTAATCATGTGCGTTATCGATGGGAGAGTTTGGGCTCTACGTGGAGATGTCATTGTCTTTGTAGCTCTAGCCAGTGTTTCTGATGTCCGGCTTTCTTGTGAGCTTGTGGGCTTTTCTCTCCCCTCAGGATTTGTGTTGGCTGGTGATCCTTTGCTCAAGGATATGGCTTTGGTGTTGCAAGAGGTTTTTCCCCATGATCTCTACTTCCACCAGCCTCTATTTTTTGTGTTGGGGGTTTGCTTGGCCCTCTTTTCTTTTTTTTTTTTGGGTCCTATTGAGGGATGTCAGTCTTGCTTCCTTTCTAAAGGAGTGTGGATCATGTACTTCACTATTTCTTTTTTTCTCAAGAGGATCTTTGTCGGGGCTTTGGCTTTCTTCTTTCTTTTCCTCTCAGCCTATTCTATAGAGGTGAATCACTCTTCTATTGAGGGGAAGAGTGGTTGGCTGGTTGATATTGGATGGAGTCTTTTGGGGGTCTTTGTTACTCTGCTTTTTTAGGTCGGTTGTCTATTTTCTTTCATCTCCAGGTTGTTGGGTCTCTGTCACTTTTCTCCTATGGAAATGGAGACTTTGGTGGAGCTTGTTCACTTGAAGTTTGACTGGATTTTGCCTCTTTTTCTGCTTAGGGTTTTGGGAGCCTCTATAAAACTCTATAGTCCAGCAAATCGGTGTGGTCTTGCTCCTTTGTTGCTGGATTTGGTGTGGATCAATGAAGCCTGGATTTTTTAGATGGAGGTTTGTGACTTTTTAGTTCCTATTGAGGTGGGCCCTTGCCCTATTCAGGCGGAGAGGAGCTATGCTGGAAGGGTGTTGATTTTTAAATGGATTGTCTTGGTTGGTTTTAACCTGATGGTTTTCGGAGCCATTTCAAAAGCCAACATGAAGGTTTCAGGAGCCTTTCAAAACCCCCTAGTTCCAAATTACTCCTTTAATTCTTCTCTTTGTGGATCTAGATGTTATGAAGTTGGGATCTTTGTTTCCCAATGTTTAGGTTATGGGTGCCTGGATAAACTCTTGATATTTGTGGAAGGTTAAGGGAGCCTTGATAAAACCCTTGGACTTTCTTGATTAGTCATCTTTTGGTTTTGTCTGAGTATGGATTTGACCTACTTTTCCTTTCTGTTGGTTCTTCAATGATGTATCTTAGGTGATTAGGCCAAGGTTGGGCTATTGATTTTCTATGTTTTATCTTCTGGCAGCACTGTTCCTTGGGTTTCAAATCCTTAAGTAAAATCTGATGCTTCTAGGTCCCTTCAAAACCTCTTGTAAGGGGTTTTAGGTCCCCTCAAAACCTATTTGTTCCTTAATAAAAATCTACACAAATTATAATAGTCGTTTTACATTTTTCTATACCATAAACTTTAAACAGCTATTCCATTAAACATAAGACCTATAGAAGTCAATAGTTTATATCCTTGTAGTCCATCAGCAAATCATCATCCCTATTTCTTTTTATAGGACCATCTTTTAAAGCAAAGGAGTACTTGACCCCATAATGTGATGTAACTCTAATTATGAACTCCTAAAACATTGCCCCCCATATTTCCTATTGAATACACAAACCATCAAACTGACACCCAAAGAAAGAATGATATACATGACATAAGGAGTAGAAGTAACAAAAGCTAGGAACGAAAGGCTGAACCCCACTACCAAATGGGAAACCTAATCTTACGACAACCAAGTTTGGAACTAGGTCTAGTTCTAAATGCTACTAGATTTATAAGCACCATAGGTATCATTCTCACCACTTCAACAAGTCCCCCTACCTATAGGAAAACCATTGAAAATATTACACAATATCAATATTTTTGGTGTCATGCACCAACGTCCTATTTTGTTGCTCGATGAAATAGGGGCCCTTTTTCTTTACTTTTTCTCTTGTGTATTTTTGTTTCTATTGTTTTGTCCATTAGTTTCATTTTTTCTGATTGATTTGTAAGTGTTTGGGATCATTCTTTTTGGCATCCCAAAAGCATGATCCTTAATCCGTGATGCTACTTTGGTCTCTTTGCATGTGTTGTGGTTCGAGGTTGGTTCTTCCAATATCCCAGTAGCTAGCATCCCCAATCCATTAAGCCTACTTCCTTCTCTTTCCTTGTTTTCACTAGAAGATTCTATCCATGTCAGAATAATGAACCTTTCCCCCCAATGTCTAAACCCCACTTGACGAATGGTCTTATCATGTCATCTCAATTTTTGAGACCAATACCACTAAGCCATGTATTTAAGAGGATAGCTAAATGGCATTAAGGATATGTAAGAGGAAAGATTGAATAGGCTTTAAAACCATTGAATTGAATGCATCACTTGTCATTATAGAAATTGTCTCCTCGATTATCTTAGATACCAAATTTGAATAGCCTTTGTGCTCATGAGTCAAATTTGTATTCCCTATTGGTTGGTTTACCATTATGTAAAATTCTTTAGCCTACAAATCTTAGGTGAGTTCATCCTTTACTCTCTCCCATTTTTTGTGTTTCATTCCTATTTTGGAATTTGCTTGTACTTTTGTTTTCATCCTTTGGATTTAGCTAGTGCATCTTCATGTTATGTTTATTTATGGTCTTGTTCCCTTGTCCTTATCATGGGTTTTTTCTTTGTGTTGTCTCCCTATTGAATCTCATGCTTCCTTTGTGATTCAATCAAAACATTTCATGGTTTTTTTATGATTATTTGTTCAAATCCTAAGCATGCCCTAAGATTTGTAGTGATTCTCAAAGTAATAGGTTGGCCTAAGCCCCGATCCCCATAGATTGCTGCTGAGGCATTTAAAATTTGATTAAGTTTGTTGGTTGTCACTAATGGAACCTTAACCTTAAAATCTTCATTAAAACCTCACTTAAGATGTAATATCAACAAATAAACCTCATAAAATTCTACACAAGTTAATACATCAGATTTTGGACCTGAAGGCTTTCTCCTAGGATTAAGGTTTATTTGTGTATGGAGGAATGAGTAACTCCGATCTTGAAAGTTACCATGAAAGTTGTGAAAATGACTAAGTTTGTGGACTTTCACAAGGCTGGCTCATAGTAGAGTGATGAAAGGTTTATACAGGAACACAATGACCAATTACCGAAAAAATACCTTAACTAGAGCGTTAAGCCCATCAGTTATTGGCGATCGAACTTCTCATTTGCTACCTTCATTTTGCAATTGAATAGGATAAACGGTATTCCCGATGTCCGATCCCTAACTTAGTTGGTCACACTCTAGAGACGAAGTCCATCGGGCATTGGATGTCAAGGTTTCAAATGCAAAAGTTTCATTCAACCTCAAAATAGGTAGTATTTTCAACCCTCGCTATCAAAGCCTAAATGCCTTTCACAATCTATTATGCTCATCAGATGTCGGTCCTTGGGCATTCAACTCAACTCTTGCATTATTTGCACATCTCAAGCTTTACTTCACGGTTGTTCAACCTAGCGTTTGCACTATTTAAGAAAAATGGTGAAGAGGAATCTCTAATCTCGAATCACATATGTAAAACCCAAGTTTTGAATGCCAATTGGGCATCGTAGTTCAGGGATCCCAAAGAAGCAATGAATTATGTTCTAGTAGCAATAAGAGTAAACACTGAACCCCAAGTCGTTGACTTCAAGATTAATTCAAAATTATTCTTTGTGGCTTATGTTGAATGAAGAACGGACACTTATAAGGCATGGATTTAGTAGCAAAACTAAATCAAGGAATGTAGTAGCAAGACTAGCTAGAGTCATACACAGAAGCGAGTTCGAGTTGGCTGCTGAAGATTTGATTATACTCCTTAGTAAGGTAGATTTCCACCCATGGATGTGCTTATTCATGAGGAATATCAGGAAGAATAAGGAAAAGATTTATTAGGGCACTATTACTAGTGACAATCTTGATATCTAGTTGGAAGGAGTATTGGACAACTCAAAGTTCTTTATAATCTCATCTATTTTTAACTTATTATCTTATCAATCTATTTTCTTTGAGCTATAAAGTGTTGATTCTTTGAGAAATGATAATATTTGGGTTTATAATCACTATCTTCATCTAAGCTTGGAGAGAAGAAAAAGACATTAGTATTTTTTTAATATCTACCTTTATTATAATTAGACAATTGGAGAATTACTTTGCAAAAAGATCCCCCATGGATGCCAATTCAAATTTGAAGAATTGGTACATCCAATTCAAGACCTTTTCCTACATCAAAGTTGTAGGATGCCACATGAATCGTTAAAAATTGCCCAATCACCCATGTGACATATTGATTTTGCTAGATCTATAGGAATGTAGAAGAATCTCATAATATGGTGTTATGAAAACAAAAGGCAAGTTTTCCTTTTCTTATTAAAATTGGTGCCTGCTCTGGCAGTTCATGAAAAGTGCTAAAACATAACAGATTGAAATGACCCCTTTATTCATGAACTTATATAGGGATATAAATAGAAATTTTAATCCCATTGGAAAAATCAAACCATTCTTAGGGGCTTATTATAAGCATGACACCACTATTGAAGATCATTTGTGCAATTGTATAGATGATTTTGAAGTTAGGCTAAAATATTTTTATAGGATATAATTGAATTTGAAAAAGCTATACAACATAGCTAAAATTTTGAATAATTTGGTAGAGGATGGGAAGAGGCTACATCCATCTTACAACTCTTGGGGTTTATGATATGGATTGTTCAATCTAGCATGATGTGGCTATTGATACTACAGTAGCCCAAGTGATAACTTGGATAAAGGAGTGGATTGACTCTCCTTTTACAATGCAAGATCTACCTAAACAAACGTATAGTAGAAACCTAAGAAAAAGTCTAGAGATTCATCCAACAAAGGAGAATATTCTAAATCTAATGGCACCAAAACCCAAGAAGAAGAGTGTTGTTAAAGAGGTTAAGGTCCATAAAAAGGAAAAGGTGAAAAGAAGACTGATGGTTGAAATTTCCAAAGAAGGGGAACATGTAGAAATTACCCCCTAAAAGGAAGAAGAGATTTTGTATAGAAGTAGTTTCTCTATCTTCTACTCGGCAATATCCAAGTATCTTATACCCATCCACATGAATCATGCATTTCTTCTCCTTCTCCATAGATAATTCCTCCACACTATCCTCCTTACAAGTCTCCACCTCAACAAGGAAATATTCCACTATCACCACCACAAAGAACTCCTAGTAGTCAACCTCTATCACCTCATCTTGATCCATCAAAAGATTTAAACATTTCCTCTCATTGTACTCCAACATAAGAGAAGATATTGAAAGATGAATGAATTCCTCAAACATTGAGTCTAGAAGATAAGGTAGAGGAGGGAAGAGTGGATAAAGAGAAGGATGTGTCACATACGCAAGAGATGAAAGAAGAATAAGAACATTTAGAGAACCCTCGAGATAACACAAGGGCTAAGAAAGATCCCTCTCCAAGCCAACAACAACACGAAGATGAGGATACACATTTATAAGAATCTAAGATCACTACTCCTTCCTCTTCAAAGGGCACAACTATTGCTTCAAGGCTCTCATTATGGCTTAACCATACCATACAAAAGAGATGAAGAATGCATGTGCAACATGAGGAGTAATATTTTGCAGTTCTATATGAAGATTTTAAAGCTCTTAATGGTAGGAGGAAAAGAACACGAAAGGTACCCACTATAAGAGTTGACAATAACAAGATCATAAAATTGCACAAGTGGCTACCCTTATGGTTGATAAACTAAAAACATATATACAACTAGGAGATTACCAAATTCAAGAAATGGATCTGGAAGTATAGAGAAGGGAAAAAGAGAAAGTCTCTACAATATATTTGGTTCTAGAGTTGTTTTCCACTTTTCATAGTTTACCAAAGATTGACCAATCGAAAGCATAAAGAAAGGGGATTGTTTAAATGATTGACCTTTTGGGGGCATTGTCAACACATAAGGATTTATGGTAGGACATGATTTATTGGAAGGCTATTAGCCTCGAGATTATGAAAAGATAGTTGTAAAATATAAAACGATGCTAAAAAAATTTCGTAGTTAAATCTAAAAGTACACCTAAATTCTCTCATGAATAGTGGAACCAATAAAATTCCAAATGCAAGCTCTACGTGCCGAGATCGATTCTCTACAGAGTTGGAAACTTTGATGTAATTTCCTGTGCTGTGTTGGTCTGTAAGAGGATGAGCCTCAATAAATAACGCCTTAGGAGATTACTCAACCGTCCATGACTCTATGATAATGAACGGTTGAGATGGACTGACATTTTCTGCGTGTGTACACGCTAATCAGAATTATTTTGATGGCGTGAAAAGGTTGTATTCCTCCTTAGTTCAAAGTGGCAATTTCTATCCATTTTCTCTCCATGGCGGAGAATGGTAGTGGTATACCATACCATTTCATCCGTCGATTTAATGTTCATCGAATGGTTTCTGTTTAACAAATATGTTGAAATATCTATCCATTGATGGTGTGGAAAAAGTTTTTGAGATAATTAAATTGATTAAATATAATAATGTTATTTAATTTTAAGAATCTATTAGTAAAATCATTATAAAAATTATAAAACTTTATTTTAAATGTTTAGTTAAGTATATCAAAGTAAACAAGAAATTCTTAATTTCACTAGATTATCTTTATATTTATGACATCTTCAAATCCTTTTTTTTCTCATTTTTTTTCTATAAATGAAAATTGGTGTTGGGGTCGTACACATATATTAACTTGTCAAAATAGTATAGTTATGAGCTCTTCCAAAAAGGAGGGTCATAAATAAAATGCACTAGGGAGTTATAGAAAAGACCTCAAAGGTAGTTTATAGACACTAATTACAAAGCGTATATTTAAATAACTACACAAATTGTAATTACATTTTTGTATACAATAAACTTTAAAGGACTATTCCATGAAACATAACAACTATAGAAGTCAATACTTTATGTCCTTGTAGTCCATCAACTATATCATCATCCCCATCATCTTTTGTAGAACGATCTTCGAATGCAAATGACTACTCGACCCTATAAAATGACATTAATTTAATAGTGAACTTCTAGAACATTGTTCCCCATTTTCTCTAATGAATACATGGACCAACATTGACCCCCAAAGCAAATAATAATATACATTACATAGGGAGTAAAAGTAACATAAACTACAAACGAAGGTCTAAATAGACTACCAAATGGGAACCCTAATCTTGAGGAAACCAAGTCGAGAAACTTGATCGAGACTTAAATACCACTAGGTTTATGAGCACCCTTTTTAGATATCATTCTCACTAGTTGAACAAATCCCCCTACCTATAGGAAAAACCTTACAAATATTACACTGTAATAACACACTATACTTAACCCAACAAAATTTTGACCCCCTTTTGTTTTTCTTAATTTAATCATTTGTGTTTGATTCAATCGCATACTCTAGGCATCTATCCATTTGGATTAGGCATTCATCCATTCGGGATGAGCATCTAACCATACAGGTTAGGCATCTGTCCACATGGGACAAAAGGTTTCATCTATCCAATACGGGATAGGCATCTACCCATACGGGGTAGGCATCTATCCAACTTGGGATAGGAGGTGCTCTAGCCAGAGACTTAGACTCATCGGGACCATTCGGGTCCTGAATCACTCACTAAGTACTACACTCCTCTAATAGGAGTGCACCGAGGTCGCCGTCCTTAGGAGAAATCAAAATAACATAATGCAAGTTTGAATTCTGCCTCGAAATTTGGCTTAAAGCCTCTGGAAGTCAAGCGAATCCATACAAGATTCCTTCCGAGTATGCATTGAATTACTTTTTCTTTTATTACACTTATCTTTCAAATTAGGATTCTTCACAATCCCTCTTCTTACCAAATCCTAGACCCCATCCATGAATGCCTGAGTACTAGGGAAAACTTCGTCCCTAGACTGCCTACATACCCGTTTCGACACGAGATCAAGGCGTAAAGTATGTAGTTCTATTTTCTAATCTATGGTTTAATGTAAGTTGTTTGGTGGGTACGCAACCCTTTCTAGGGTCAATGTCCTAGACAGTTTCTCTGTGGTTGCTACCCACGATGGTAGTGTAGACACCTAAAATTGTCCAATCTAATTAAATAAATATCTTTATTTATTTAATTACTTTAGCCTAATTCATCTATTAATTAAATAAATCCTTATTTATTTAATTAATTCATTTATCCTCTTCTAGCCTTATTTCTCATTTAGATAAATACATTTATTTATTTAAATTTTCCTTTTTCTAAATTAAATAAATATCTTATTTATTTAATTATCCCACTTCTTCTATTAATTAAATAAATTTTTATTTATTTAATTAATTCGTTAACCTTTTCTACCCATGACACATGTCATTCATCTCTTAATTCATACACTACCTACCCCTTTCATTATTTTATTATTTCTTTTACCTACCCTCTAATCATAGCCGACCTCCTTTTACACCTCTCAATCTTATCCTTCCATTTCATATAGTGTCTTCTATATAAGGAGATGCTTCCTTCATTATCAAACCCCCCGTTGACTACTTGACTGCACTACTCTTTTAAACATAGGCGATCCTACTTGCAACCACATTCCGTTCTTTGTTGAGCTCTTGTGCACATAAAATCTGAGAGCAAATATATCAAGCAAGATCAATGGAGATAGGAAGAATGGAGATTCAAACCCTGTTGGACATGTGATGGTATAATCTTTGTGATTTCATTTGATTTGCATTGTCTTAGGTAATCTTCATATGTTATGGTGGATCTTTGTTATTGTTAGGCTAGAGTTTTGTGGTTGAATTCATTTAGTCTTTCAATATTGTTGTTTCCATTTTCACCGTATACATTTTGGCACGCCCCGTGGGACATGTATTTTTGCTAGATCTATGTTTTTTATAGATTTTTCTAACCCTATATTGTTGTTTTGTAAAACAATTTGAAGAATAATCTTGTACAGCTAGGGTTTTGGACACAAAATCAAGATCTTAGAGAGATTTGATCATATCTCACAAACGGCTTGAAAATTTTGCACCAAATGTTTTTCACATGTCGAAGAAAGTATCAGGAGCTCTCAATCCAAAATTCAAAATTTTTGGAGCACATTTTCATTTTCTATGAATTTTTTATGATTTTTCATAAAAAATTAATTTTGAGAGTAAATGAGAGAATATTTTGGATTTTATTACATTTTTGGAAATCTCTCATAATTATACATAGGATCTATTCTTTGTGATTTTAATTTTGATGTAAAATATTTCCCTAAAAATCAGATCTTTAAAAATTAGGGTTTTCCCTTATTTTGATCAGATCTCACAAACATCTTCGAATTTTGACATCAAATATTTTGTGCAGGTCAAGAAAAGTATCAAAAGGATTTAGCAAAAATTTCAGATTTTTTGGATCATTTGTTCAATTTATATGAATTCTTTATGATTTTTCATAAAAAATTAATTTTGAGTGAAAATTAGGGATTTTTTTGGATTTTATTACATTTTTGGAAATCTCTCAAAATTATACACAGGATTTGTTCTTTGTGATTTTAAATTTGATGCAAAATCATTCCTCAAAAATCAGATCTTTGAAAATTAGGGTTTTGTATTATTTTACTCATATCTCACAAACTGCTTGGAGTTGTTGCAGAAAAGTTTTTATGCAAGTTTGGAAGACCGTTAGGACTCTCTAGTAAAATTTTTAGATTTTTTGGATCGATTTTGCATTTTATATGAATTTTTTATGATTTTTCATAAAAATTAATTTTGAGTGAAAATTAGCGAATTTTTTGGATTTTATTACATTTTTGGAAATCTCTCAGAATTATACACAGGATCTGTTCTTTGTGATTTTAAATTTGATGCAAAATCATTCCTCAAAAATCAGATATTTGAAAATTAGGGTTTTATATTATTTTACTCATATCTCACAAACTGCTTGGATTTGTTGCAGGAAATTTTTATGCAAGTTTGGAAGACCGTTAGGACTCTCTAGTAAAAATTTTAGATTTTTTGGATTGATTTTGCATTTTATATGAATTTTTCATGTTTTTTCATAAAAAATTAATTTTTGGAGCAAATTAACAATTTTTTTGGATTTTCTTACATTTCTGGAAATCTCTTGAAATTTAACAGGTGGTCTTTTTTTATGATGAATCGGATCTTTAAATTGGTCAACAAAATGCATTGTTGAAGGCCCCTATTTCACAAAGTCTTTTGGATCTAAAATTTACCTAACTTGTGTGCTTGCAGGAAGGGGTGATTATTTTGAACAATCCAAACTACTAATAAATCTTTGTTGTAGGTCCTTGGCAAGGGTTTTTGGATTTTTATTGTGTGCTTTGTTTTCATAGACTAGCAAACACTTCAATTGGTGCACTAAAATTGAATCATTGTCTTTTGTGTCTTGAGCAATAGGCTCTTTTTGTTTAATCTTTAGAGGGCCTATCTTCCCGTGTGGTCATTAGGACTACTAGTGAGAAGAGAATGACCCAAGTGGTAGCGAAGAAAACCCACCTCTTCCGAACCACTATAAACAACTGTATTCATGGTGAAAACTATGGATAACGTGTGCTGATTAGTTCATACCGACACTATGTCTCCCCATAAACCCGTTTGATCAAATTTATTTGATCAGTTGTAGGGTGTAACACCTACTGGCTGGGAGCCTTCTATATTTACAGAGCTAAAAGTGTCGCATGTATGGCCACATGAGCGGATGCCCTTACTAGCACCTTTTTGTTTTAAAAGCCAAAATCCTTTTAGTTGTTGAGGCAGGAGGTCGGACCTGTGGTAGTGGCCCACACACATATGGTTCTTAGTAGAGATATAAAGTTCGCCACGGGAAGTTTTCGTGGGGACTGATGTTTGGCTGACCCGAGAAGTGAGTGCCGAGGGTGGAGCCAGTGAGGTCAAGCATCTAAGTATCCGCTCTGAATAGCGTAGCCTAGGGGGTAAAACCTCATGTGGGATCAACAACTATTGTCCTGGCTAGCTATAAGAATTGTGCTTGACTTATTTTAAACATTCAAAACATTCAAGACCAAACAACAAAACATTGTCTTTTGTGTCTTCAAGTGTATGCAAAACATTTTTACATCAAACAACACACTTTTCTTGGAGTCATTTTGAGTCTAAACACTTGCAAACATTTAGTCCTCATCAACATTGTGTCCTCTTGTCATGAAAAACAGTCAAACATTCAGATTTGGTCACAACCAACAACTTCACAAATTGAAAAAATTTTACAGTCCAGCAAACAAGAGCAATCGGTTTCGAAATTCTTGAGCTTCCTAAGCTATCTCTCCAGGTTTTCATCTAGCATTCAACTTGTCTTTGGGTCTCACAAAGTCCATCATTGCTTTACATCTTACATTAAATTTACATTTGTCTAAACTTGAGTCAAAAGGTCACTTGCTTGTCCTCATCATACTTTGTCAACACACTACATACAACAACATTTTGCTAAGTGGTCCCTCATCAAGGTCTATCACCTTTGGGTCTCATTTGGTCTTACTTAGAGTCAAGGTCAACTTACCTCATCAAGAGAAACTATCCTCTCTTTGGAAGTCACACCTACTCTACTACATACATACTTGGTCTTACACTTCAGATTCATTTACATTCCATCCAACTCTTAGTCTTCCATACTCTTTCCATTTTTCATTTAGTCTCACACATCTTGGTCAATACCTAGCTCATGGTTGAAACCCATCTTCAAAAATCTAGGAGAGAAGCTAAAGAGGCTCAAGAGTCCGCAGACATGAGTTCCTATGAGTATGACAATGATATCTTTTTCAATCCTGATCATACTACATTACCTGACATGGATGCCTATAGAAACATTCCAAATGTTGAGAACATGGACACTACAAACAACAATGATATACACAATGATGATATGGACAACTTTTCAGTACATTCAGCAGATGTGGAAAAATCCATTATGGATCCTCGTTTCAATCAATTGGTTGAGGAAATAATGAGGAGGGATAGACAATACTTCTTACAAATGATGGCACAAAGTGGAGCCAAGATACCTCGTGATTTTGTCATGTCTCAAATAATGGAAAATCGACCTTTGCAACAACCTCACTCCAACATGGATCAAAGGAGGCCTAATAGTGGAGGCAATAGAGGACCACACCTTGTGTCTGAATCACCATCATCTTTGTTTCAAAAACCAGAGGTCCCACATACACATGGTCAAGTATATGATACTCACCTTCGCAGACCATTATGGAAGTCTTATGCAAAGAAATATGCTCAATCACATATCAATGCTAAGGATCAACCACCAAAGCAATTGGATATTCAAAGGCATGCTCAAAATTTGGACACAAGGAAACCCCGTGTCAAATTTGGGGGCAACACATTAGAACATGACATGCCTGTAGCGTATGGTATACATGGACAAAATAGATATTTCGTTCCTCAACATGAATCTATACCAAGTGGTCCATATATGCAGCATCACTATAGACCTCCTCCATATGAACATGTGTATGATCAATATCATCCATATATGCAACATGCTCCTCCTCCAATTGGTTCCTCAAGCATGGGGTATGGTCCAAGAAGTTGATCTCCACCTAAGAACAATTTGGAGCAACAAATCAGGGACTTACAAAAGAAAATGGAGGACATAAATACACCGAAGCCAACATACACAATGAGAGACATATGTACTTATCCATTTGACAAGAGAATTCCAATGCCTCCATTTCCTACATATTTCGTGACACCTAAGTTTGATAAGTACAGAGGCAAAGGGGATCCTAAGGCACACATAAGATAGTTTTTCACAGCTTGCGTTGAGGTAGCTTCAGAAGAGACATATTTGATGAGATTATTCCCACAAAGCCTAGGTGATCAAGCTATGGAATGGTTCTCCCAACTTCCACCTGGTATTAAGTCATGGGGTGACTTAGCAGAGGCATTTATTCAACATTTCTCCTACAACATAGAGACAGACATATCAGTCACTACTTTGTGCAACACCAGGAAAAAAGATGGAGAGTCTTTTTCATCATTTTTACAAAGATGGAGGAATTTAGCTAGCAAATGCTCTTGTGAAATTCCACAAAAACAAATGGTAGAGATGTTCACTCAGAAATGTTAACAAAGACATTGGTTATGACTTGAGAAAAGCTTGTTTGTCCACCTTTAAGGACGTCATTGAGAAAGGCTTAGCGATAGAGAAGGTCCTAATTGAGCAAGGCATTATCAAAATATTCAAAGAAAACAAAGATGACTATAAAGGAAAAGACAAGCCAAGATTTTGGAGCAAAAACAAGAACACAGTCAATGATGGTGTTGTTGATGCCAATACAGTACGACCCAAAATCATTTTTTCTAGATCAAGCTCTACAAACAATCAGGTGAATACTCAAACAACTTCCAAATCACAAAGGAAGTACACTCCATTGGGAGAACCACTTGAGTCAGTTTTCAAGAAGCTAGTGGCAAACAAGATAATCACAATTCTAGATTTGCCTCCATATGAGCCAAAGGTTAAACCAAATTGGTGGAATGATGATGAATATTGTGAATTTCATAAGAGCAAGGGTCATAAGATAGGAAATTGTCATCGACTGAAGAACATCATACAAGATCTCATTAATAGAGGTGACATTGAGATTGAAGTACACTCATCCAATCAAGAACATGAAATGTTTAAGGAACCATTCCCAAAGCATGACAAGGGAAAAGCTAAAGCCACAGATGACCAAACCAACTATACCAGAGCATCCTATAACTATGATTCAACTATCAATCACATCTCGATGGACAATTATGTCTCTACCATTATCATCAAGGACAAAACACTTGAGATTTCTACCCAAAGACCCAAGATTGTCCTAAAAGGCATTGGATCCTCTTCCAAACCTACCTCTGAATGTAATGTCACAACTCATCGAGGTAAATTCACTTTGCAAGGTGCTCTAGCTAAAAACACCGCTTCCTCATCAACCAAGCCTGAGTACGATCTTGTAGAACAATTAGGGAAGACACCTGCACTCATCTCCATCCTTGAGCTTTTACGCATATCTCCTGCACATAAAGCCATTCTTGACAAAATCTTGAGAGACACTCTTATCCCTGGGCAAGTGCAAGGTAATGAGTCACAAATTCGCGGAAGTCCGTGCGTTGGGAAACGCGCTCTTATAAACGGGGGCTCGTTTATGCTTCGGGCTCCCGAGGCGAAAGGTAACGGGGGTCCGAAGCAAAACAAAACGGGCCCCCGTTTTGTTCTAAAACGGGGGCCCGCTTTTAAACAAAACGGGGGCCCGTTTTTTAGAAACGGGGGCCCGTTTTTAAAAACGGGGGCCCGTTTCTAAAACGGGCCCCCGTTTTGTTTAAAAGCGGGCCCCCGTTTCTAAATGGCATTTTTCCTTTTTTTTCCACAAGCCGCACTTGTTTGAAAACGAGGGCCCGTTTTGTAGAAGTTGATTCCACAACCCGCCACTTGGCTCGGGATTAGGCCCGGGATAGGCCTGGGATGGCCACACCTGAGACATGAACCTGCAAATTCAAATCTCTATGAATGAAAGCACAAATATGAACTTCAGAAATAGTTTACGTGCCTCTAATCAGAGAATTTTTATATGAAATTAAAACCCATTTCAGATTATACTGTCTAGATTCTAAATATGTAAATTTATTTAAAAAATGATTATTTTAACTATTTTTCATTTAATTTATACTAAATCGGGTCCATAAATTTGAAATATTAACTAATTTTGTTAATTTAATAACTTTTTTATTTTAAAGAATTTTGGGAAAAAAATTATATGTCATCAATCTACACAAAATTCTTTTGTATTTAAAAAAAAAATATATCAAAAAATGTTAAGTTTACATCAAATTATGTGGGTCGTACACGTCAAATTTTTAAAAAGATAATTACGGCTATTAAAAAATTAATTAAAAAAAAAATATTAGAAAAAAAAATACAGAAAAATATGCTCATCAATCTTCAGTGTGTTACAAACCATTTCCCAAAATGGTTTGAGAAAATAATTTTAATTGTGTCAAAAAGTGTGGGTCGTACACATGCATGGTATGGTCCTGAAACAGGCATTTTTAAAACATAGTTTTCAGAACTCCATTCAAAAAGTTATTTTTTATTATGTGGGTATTAAAATAAATTATATATTTGGAAAGTACACTCAGAGGGCTATCTTTTATATTACTGACATTTTCCAAGATTCAATCTCTAAGTATTTTAAAATTTAAGCTCAAATGAGACAAAATCTGAAAATCAGGGAAAACACTTCCACTTTTTGGCCAAAAAGTGGACTCATCTTCTTGCACTGACCCCCCTACTGATCTGAACGTGGACCAGTTTCAAGCCATGGTAGGATACCTTTCCGTTCCACACTCCCTTACATTCACAGAAGCCGATGATGCCTCCGTAACTCAACCACATAATGCACCATTACACATTGAAGCCTTCATACACAAACATTGAATAAAACGAGTCCTGATAGATGGAGGAGTAGGTCTAAACATTTGTACATTGAGCACTATTAAACAATTGGGATATTCTGATAAAGTTGTGAATTCTACAAACAAAATTACTATCAAAGCATGTGATGATGAAGAGCGTTCATCCAAGGGTACAGTCACCTTACCTCTCAGAGTTGGGCTAGTTACAAAGGATGTGGTTTGTCAAGTACTTGATCTTGATCTCACATACAACATATTGCTAGGACGTCCTTGGATTCATGAGATGAGCGCAGTACCATCTACATATCATCGATGTATCAAGTTTCCACACAATGGAGTTGAAGTGACCATCAAAGCAGATCCAAATCTATTCATATATTGCAACAATCTACAACCTAGATCAGAAATAACAATCCCAGTCAATTGACAAGCTATTCCTTCATCAACCTATGTGGATCCAAAATCATTAAAAGCTTCTACATCCAAACAAGCAGAGCTAAAAGAAAAGTTCAAGATTAACGAACTAGCTTGTGGTGAGTATATATTTCATGTTGACCAACTCCCATTATCTCCTAAGGTATCTAGTCAACGAGAACAACCTACAAACAATTTGCAATGCCAAGGAATTGGATGTGAACCACCTAGTGTTGTGGCTACTGAGTCTGAATGCAAATATCCTCTAGTGGTGCAAGGAAATCTTGATATCAATAGTCCTAGGAGTGGTTCAAGCGAAGAATCTATTGAGCGTATCGCCAGCCCTCTTGAGAAATCACATAGCTTTACCATATCATCCACTCATTCCATTTCCACTCCACTCCCAGACTTGGATCAACAAGAATTACAAAATCCCTTACTCATTGGGGATCAAAAATCAAGCCTTGAAAAGAAAAAACTAAAAGTCAAAAATAAAGAAAAGTCCTTTAGTCCAAATCAAAATCAAAAGCTACTGGACTCTGCAAAAATCAAAGTCAAGGATAAAAATCCTATGAACAAAAAAGAGAAAGAGTTGATCTCCCCTAATATCAAAATAACTGGGGGCAAAAGTTCTAAAATTTCAAGTCAAAAAGCATACTTGTTGATCCTAAGTCTCCATCATGCTATCCTACTTTCACTTCTTTTCACAATCATAAGCCTTCATCACTCATTCACTTGTTCCGCACATCCATTCCCTTATGGCGATACATCATGGACCTTTAATGGAGCTTCCTTGAAGGACTTTGTTATCAGTGATGCCCAAACTTCTTTAGGTGACATGCATATGGGCCTACGTAGTCCACACACTAGTAATTCTATCTTAGTTCCTTCATCAAGGAAGACAATCACTCGAGCTACACATCATTCAGTTAAGGAACAATGCAGCTACAATCATAAAGTCAAGCCTAGTACATTTGAGGTAGGTGACTTAGTTCTAAGAGAAAATCCTAAAAATCAACAAGACAGAGAGAAGAAGGGCAAGTTCGAACCAAATTGGCTTGGTCCTTACATCATCACAGCAGCATATGGATCTGGTGCATATCAGCTCTCAACCATAGAGGGTGAACCTTTGGAGGATCCTATCAACAACATGCACCTTCGTAGGTTTTACACATAGCTCTTAAGAGTATCCTAATTCAAAAAATACAAAAAAAAAATTCAAAAATTTCAAAAATACAAAAAAAATTATAAAACAAAAAAATCGTCACTTGGTGAAAACCTGGCAAACAGGCACCTTGTGAGACAAAAAAATCAAAAAAATAAAAAAAGTAAAGAAAAACATTTCGTCCAATGGTGAAAACCACTTCGCTGGCGCCCTGGGCAAGTACCATGGTGAAAACTGGGTTACTAGTGCCATGTGTAGAGACATTGCTCCTCCCTCCTTCAGGATTCACTTTCATCCTTTCACTTTGCACACACTCACAACCTATTCATTCATAATAAACATACCCATTCCCATCATGGCTTGTTATTGATCTACCCAAGATTGGTTAGCCATTCATAATAAACCTCCCTTTTCACCTCCCTTTCCATCCATAATAAATCAGATCCTATCTGTGGCTAAGGCAAATCCTACGTCTAGTGATGGGTGTAGAACTGAGAACATCACATGTTTCGAGGAGTATAGTTTCTTCCAGCTTCCTTCACTCTATCCGCGCACAATCTGCAATAAAGCAACATTTGCATTGCAAATCCGCAATAAAGTTTCATCTTCTCCACAATAAAGTATCAGTTTCATGGATTCAGTCAGTTTCAGATGATACACAGTAGTAACAATGAGCTTCAACAAATCAAATCTTTCAATAGACTCAGACAACATATGGTTCATTGCTATCTATCCTTTCTGTGAAAGTAAACATTATGACCACAATCAAATAAGACTTATACGAGTGATAAGAGACACTAAACTTGAGGACTACAATGGATGTTGGTGTCGAGTCTTGGTTTTCTTTTGATTTTATCTTTTGGTGACATGTCTTTTAGCTTTTTCAGGATGTCTCTGACTAGAGATTCTATCTCCAGGATGTCTTTGACTAGAAAGGCGAGGATGGGGTATCGTCACCTATTTGTATTTGTTGTCTGTGGATTGTCTCTTAGTAATGCTATGACTTGTCCAAGGATATGAGGACACTGTGAGTCTAGTATGAACTGGGGCATTCCTTGTTTGTGACTGTCTTATCTGCATGCAAACAGGTACAATGACTTTCTGGGTCGAACATATGCCTCGATTGTCATAACCTACTTGCCATAATAAAGCTCAATGATGATAATGCACAAGAAGCTCTTTCACTTTCATATCTTCTGTCTTCCATCCCCCTTTCTTGATTGACTTCCATCGTCCTTCTCGAGTCCATGTAGCCTGCTATCACATGACTGAGTATAATGACACACCAAAAATATTTGCATCCCATGTAGTTGCACCTGCATTACCACATATAAGCATTTCATACATACATATAGATATCACAACTGCATCACATCCTGCACACAACACCTGTTAGCACAATTTACATTTGCATTATCATATTCATCTACATTACATACATTCACATTTGCATCATGCATACACATATAAAACATAAAAGAACAAAAAAAAAATATATTGCATTGCATCATATACATATTTGCATCCATATCATAAGCATCACATAGAAACATACATCACATAGGTATGCATGCATATAGCCGCCGCAGAGATGAATCATCTCATATATATAATCATAAGTGTCATGATACAATGATGTCAAAATCATATGGCTACAATCACTCGAAGGTGTCTACATCATCATACAAAATGGTACAAAATTGATACATAGGGAGCCCTCTACGGCTACGATGAACTCCCTCCCTCGAAGCTAGCTAGCCTCGACAGAGTCTGAGCCCTGAAAGGACCCGCCCCATGATCATCTCTCCTGTCCCCTCTATCTCCTGAGCCTAGTTGTCTCATTCTCCTCCTCTCCTCCTCCTCCCCGATCCCACAGCCAATCCTCATGTCGCCCTATCCAGATAGAGGAACCCACTGATCACTCCTGCCAATACTACTGGTAGTGCTAATCCTATATGTGTCATCGTGTCCCATGCCACGTGTCCAGCCCTCATCTCTAGTCCTGGATCCTGAAACACTCGTCTCAGGGCCTCCCTATCTCCATCTCGATCATACGGAATTAGCTCCCCATCGATCGGTATCCGCAGAGTCCTATATACATCCTGCAGGGTGAATATCATCTCCCCCATCGACAAATGAAAAGTGCAAGTCACAAAGTGCCACCTCTCCACCAGTGCAGTCAGTAATCCCATGTTTGCCCGAAACTCAGGCACATACAGAATATGTCTCAATCCCATAGCCTCAATCGCAGCTTGGTCCTTGGCTGTCAACTCAAGTCGCAACCTCTGCGCTGATGGGAATCTCTCCCGTGACTCCAGCATAGGCAAATACTCTTGTAGTCACACAAATCAATCATCTGAGTCCTAGTGACACTCACGATTCATCACAAAGTGTTGCTTCTATCCTAGTGGTACTCCTTGTTCATCACAAAGTACTACGTGTTTGGCACTCCCTGTTCATCACAAAGTGCTGCTCACATTTGCACTCACTATTCATCACAAAGTGTTGCTCATATTTTAGTACTCCCTGTTTATCACAAAGTACTATATCTTGGTACTCACTGTTCATCACAAAGTGCCTTGATCTATATTATCCTAGGGCCTATGCTTGAGTGAATCCTCTTGAGTAGTTTCCTAATTGGCAACGTATGTTCTATCACAGAATTGTCAATCCTAGCCCTATTTGCTATCCTAGTTTTCCCTAGAGGACCTGCTTGAGTGTATCCTCTTAGCAGCTTATCCAATCGATAGCGTATGTTCATCATAGAACTGCCGATTTGACCTAGAAGACACAAATTCACATTTTTGGACACAAACGCGTTTTCCTGACATAAACGCACATTTATTACATTACCTAGCATGCATTAATGACAACAATAAATGCATCAAAGTATAAGGAGGTTTTGTGGTACTTACTGGCTCTCCGGCCTCTGCTAGCCTCTGGAATCGGCGAACATGGTCGAATCTGTGAACCAAAGCCATCGTTGCTGACTATTGCTGCTCTTTTCTCTCTCTGCACTCTAATCTCTTGGAGGTGTAGATGACAATGAGGATGTATTTCCCTTGTGGTCTATCTTATAGACTACCCTAGCCCTCGTTTCCCGAGTCAGTCTTCATTATCTCGTGGCTTTGTCACTTTATCTGGTTAGTCCATTCTATCCTATCTTTCTTATTGAGAGATTGTCTGCGATCTTTTCAGACATTTTTTCATCCAATCTCTCAAGGGGGCATATCATTCCCATCTTGGGGCAACTTTGTATCAGTTCATATTATCTTCTTTGAAACAACGCAACAAGTGGCATTGTCTCAAAGAGGGGCAAAATGTAGACACCTAAAATTGTCCAATCTAATTAAATAAATATCTTTATTTATTTAATTACTTTAGCCTAATTCATCTATTAATTAAATAAATCCTTATTTATTTTATTAATTCATTTATCCTCTTCTAGCCTTATTTCTCATTTAGATAAATACATTTATTTATTTAAATTTTTCTTTTTCTAAATTAAATAAATATCTTATTTATTTAATTATCCCACTTCTTCTATTAATTAAATAAATCTTTATTTATTTAATTAATTCATTAACCTTTTCTACCCATGACACATGTCATTCATCTCTTAATTCATACACTACCTACCCCTTTCATTATTTTATTATTTCTTTTACCTACCCTCTAATCATAGCCGACCTCCTTTTACACCTCTCAATCTTATGCCTCCATTTCATATAGTGTCTTCTATATAAGGAGACGCTTCCTTCATTATCAAACCCCCCATTGACTACTTGACTACACTATGCTTTTGAACATAGGCGATCCTACTTGCAACCACATTTCGTTCTTTGTTGAACTCTTGTGCACATAAAATCTAAGAGCAAATATATTAAGCAAGATCAATGGAGATAGGAAGAATGGAGATTCAAACCCTATTGGACATGTGATGGTATAATCTTTGTGATTTCATTTGATTTGCATTGTCTTAGGTAATCTTCATATGTTATGGTGGATCTTTGTTGTTGTTGGGCTGGGGTTTTGTGGTTGAATTCATTTAGCCTTTCAATATCGTTATTATTGTTATCCATTTTCACCATATACAGGTAGCACTTGAGCAAAGGCTCAAGATGGCCTATTACTTGTGGCCTAAAACAACTAGATCCTAATACCTATCATTAGCGTCACCCTTGACCCAATTGTCAACCGTCAACAACTCTTCAAGATTAAGTCGAATTTATAAAAGCATTTCACTCAATCAACCCTAAAGGGGTTTACTATGGTTTAACATAATGGATGTAAAATCATTTAAGGATTATCTTATTAGATTATCGATCCAAGGGGGATTACCCGCCCCTTGGATTTTTAGCTTCCAAGTGTCCCTTATTACTCCTCGACGATTTATAGGGACGATGCCACAGACGTTGTTGATGCAGCTTTATTAGGTGTTAAGTGCAGTAGTTCAACATGATGACATTACCCGTAAGCGTGACCCAGAGGTAGCGTAAATACCGAACGCTGGTAGGTTTTTATTTTCCAACTCTCTTTGTTTAGTTTTCTAACTAGGAGGTCTAACTCTTATATTCAAATGAAATTAACCCTATTCTAATGTAGATATGATGAAAACCAATATTGAGAATCGAGCCACAAAATAAACTCTACGTACAAAGAAAAAAAAGTCTCTTGAACTAGAATAAATGAGAGATCCACCATCTAACATCATGAATTATGGAACTAGCATGGATAAGTGAGAAGGTGTAACTTGTATAGAGATAACAAGAAAAGAATAAAAGTGCTCCCAATGGCATTAACTTCATCTTATTCTAAATTTACCTCTTTTATTTTCCTTAAAAAAAAACATTGATACTTAGAAAGGGAAGAAAGATTTCTTTAGTTAGCTTGATCAAATCAAAATTCGAGAATGAAATGAATCATCTAATTAAAGGGTCTACTTAGAGGAACTTTATGTTAAAATTATTGCGAATGAATTCCAATTAAATATTCCTACTTAAGTTTTCCGAATCTCTTTGAGAAACAAAATTTCTCCATTTATCTAATTTTAATGTTGACTCAATTTTAGGGACCAATCCCCCCTTTAGAATTTACCATTGGTAATAAAACTTGGTTTTTTTTGGTTTCTTTTTTTAAATAATTGTAAACATTTATATAACCCTCAAGTCATTAACACCATTGTTATTTTATTTATTTATTATATCTCTTTTTTTTTCATTTATTATGTTTTTATAAATTCAAAAACCTAAGTTAAGAAAGAAAAAAAATTGAAATGAAAATAATTTAAAAAGTGGCTTTTATTGCCAAGCGAGGAGTGGGGGCCACGGGTCCCATCACCACTGTAGACCTACAGGTGCAGGCCTGCAATGATGAGGGGACAGCCATGGGCCACTCCACTCCCTCTGCGGCCACTGCTGTAACAGTGACCGCATGGGTAGTGGAGAGTACCACTCCCCGACGGGTATAATAACTCCCCCCCCACCTACGTTGACCATTTAATTTATTTTATGTAAACAATTTTTTTTTTGGAAACTACTTTATTTTATTTTATTTTTTTCTTATCGTATAAATTATATATATATATATATATATATATATGGTTTTATTCCAGTTTTATTAACAATTTAAGAGGGGTATATAAAAATGTTATTATAAAAAATAAAAATAAGAATCTACTCACCGGTATGAAAGATAATAGAGAAAATTGTTTCAGATGATTGCACGGGAGCACAAAAAAAATACATTATGCTTGAAATTGAGGCAAGCAAATACAACAAAGAGGAGATTTTATAAAATTTCTCTCATGATATCCATGGTCATCTACAGAGAGGAAGGAATTAATTAATGGTTTTAAGAAGATCAAATCGATATCAAGAGAGGGAAAAAAATGGATTTACTCTCAGGAATTACATAAGTTTTGGTACACATGAACAAATTTAAAATCAAAGGAAGAGATTTTTATTTGAATGATTTCCACATGAAGAACACAAGATTCTGACATGAGAAATTGATTTCCATTCACAATAAGTTTTATTGACAGGAAAGAAAACAAGAAAAACAAGATCTCATAAATTTATTCACAGGCAAACAAGATTTCATAAATTTATTTATTTTAACTCATAGCAAGAATTTATTCACAGGAAAGAAAGAGAATAAAACAAGAAAGCAAGATTGAAATTAATCTTTATTCCCAATAAGTTCCATTAAGAGGAAAACAAGATTTCATAATTTTTTATTTTTATTTTAATTCACAGCAAGATTTATCCACAGGAAAGAAAGAGAATAAAACAAGAAAGCAAGATTGAAATTAATCTTTATTCCCAATAAGTTTCATTCACAGGAGAACAAGATTTCATACATGAGAAATTAATTTATTTATTTTTATTCACAGCAAGATTTATTCACAGGAAAGAAAGAATAAAACAAGAAAGCAAGATTGAATTAAAAGAGAAGAACTTGGATACTTGAAGCTTGATGTAGAATCCCCTCTGAATTCTTCAACTAGCCTCCCTTGATCCTTCCTTGCAACTTTCTTTGAATTTCCTCAAAAACAACTACTTAACAATCGTACAATGAAAATGTGACTACCAGAAAAAAAAAAAAAAAAAAAAACTACTACTTGAGAAAACTTTTCTTCAAAAAAAATAATCAACTCCCTCTTTTTGAAAATTGCATACAATATATAGGAAAAACCCCTTAACTCCACTATCTAGAGAAATTAATTGAAAATCAGATTCTTTTTCCAATATTGGATCCATGCAAAATTGATTAATATCCTAGTGGGGGAGTTACATGCAAGGGAATTAAAGAATGAAGATTCCTCTAGAAGCTTCTAATTTCTCCTACAACATGTGTCATATGTGGAAATGGGAAAAATAAATAATGCCTATTTAAATTATATTTTCCAAGTATGTATGTGGGTCCATTATTTAACCTTTTATAATATTTATTCAACCATATTCAATAGCTCAACCACAAAAAGATATAATAGAAATTGTATCAAATCAAAAGTGATAAAGGAGGGTTGTGACATACACAATATCAATATTGACATGATAGCAATGCTT
Organism: Cryptomeria japonica; assembly: GCF_030272615.1. Taxonomy (NCBI): domain Eukaryota; kingdom Viridiplantae; phylum Streptophyta; class Pinopsida; order Cupressales; family Cupressaceae; genus Cryptomeria; species Cryptomeria japonica. The sequence goes on along the minus strand of NC_081409.1, from coordinate 635,443,875 downwards.
AGCTAAGAAAAACACTTCTCATAGAACCATAGAAATTGTGTGTGCCATTATACTAGATTTCACATTAATTATAATGTTTACTGTTGGATCATAAACCTCTCTTGAGAATAAAATTTTCCTCTTTTTAATATAAACTTAGACATTGTTATCCATCATACCTAAGGTTGAAATCCATCTCCTAGAAATTTCAAAAGAGCCCACTATAAACTAATGAATCCTTCGATTCAATGATGCCATGTTATCAACTTTGTGTCCTTGATAGGAAAATGATCATTAATTCCCATACATTACACTAACATTGTGTCATCCCACCATACAAATTATCCAACTAAAAGAATTGTTACATCGTGAAAAAATAATGAGAGCAATTAAACCATAATATTAATTCATCTTGAACCAAATGCCTCACAAAATGGTCAATTTTGAAGTTAGCCACTAAATTTGTGTGACAATTACCCTTCCTAAACACATTTTTAGTTGAAAAATATTAGTTGTTTTCGAAAAGCCAAATTTGATTTTTTATTCGATTTTTTTTTCTAATTTTGGACTCCTTTATCACTTACTACATTTATAATGGTTCTAGAATCACCTTGTATATTCAATTTCCTTATTCCTAGTTGTGTAAAAACTTGTAATCCTAATATTAGTGCCCATTAAAATAAAAATAATATGTAATCCTAATATTATTGTAAAAACTTATAAAATTAAAAATGTATCAATATGTAATTTGTTGTTTCTTCTTCTTTCTTACATAGAATACATCTATAAGGAGTTGAAAAAACTATCTTTCTTAAAACATGTTGACCATGAGACCATTATTTTTTATATTAGCCCATGCAAAGGCTCCTACTTTTGGGAGGCAATTTTATTGAACACACCACAAGATTGAGAGGGTAGACAATTTTATAGAAAAATAGATAGGGAAGGAAGAAGGGAGGAAGCGTGAAAGAAAAAAGTAGAGAGCAAGATTTATGAAGATGAATAGAGCTAGGGGGGAAGAGAAGAAGGAAGAGAGAGAGAGAGAGAGAGAGAGAGAGAGAGAGAGAGAGAGAGAGAGAGAGAGAGAGAGAGAGAGAGAGAGGGGACAATTAGAGGGTGGACAATAAGGATAGAAACCAAGAGAATAGAGAGGGAGGGGAAATAAATATTAAGAGAATGTCAGAAAAGAGAAAGGGAAGGATTTCAAGGATAGAAATGGTGTTAAGGAAGGAATGAAGGTAGAGAGGGTGGGATATACCTAAAGAGGGGAGAGAGAATTGAGAGAGATAAGAGAGGGAGATAGATAGATCTAGAGTTTGGGAAAGATAAAGAGAGTGAGATATAGAGTTAAATGATGATAATAGGAGCATGCTGATTACTGAAATTTGAGATGCTAATTGCTGAAATTTGACTAAGTCTGGAATTTTATGTGATCTCCTAAAATCTTGAATCTGCATTATGACTCCTAGAGATCTGAAACCACTCGCAAACATCCTGACAATATATACATAAAACATAACTTAAAGTATAAGAAAGATAAAAGACAAAGAGAAAATGTAACTTATATTTTATGTATATATCCTATTGAAAAACCAAATGGAATGCTAAATGAAATGCATACAAGTCCAAATTACTAATTTGACTTTATTTAAGCAAAAATCATACGCTTTTTTCTTACTAAACATAATGTGTATTCTTTTTTTCTTACTAAACAAAGCGCGTATACATTTTCTCTTTTCAAAAACCCATACGTGTTTTTTATTTTTATAATATGCGAACGTGTTTTGGCTTGGATTGGCTTGGATTTTGGTTCGGTTAAATGAGCCTTAACATGAATGGGTTATTTAAATTTAAAAATAACCCATACTTGTTAGTAGTGTTTAGACATTTTTTAAAGAGGGTGTCCACTTTTTTGCACACCACCTTGGTGCACTTACCCTCTGACAAGAATTCATAGCCCTCAACCCCTCAAGAGGATGTGGAGATGGTTCCCTATTCACTAGATATGCCATTAGAGAAAGAAATATCACAAAACATGGAGGATCAAATTATAGAGATTAAGGAGAGTGTCTTGATATTGGAGGAGAAATCATATAACTATAGTCAGCATTTTGAAAAACAATATGTGAGGCTTTTGGCTTTCTTTGCACTATTATGGATGGTATCATGAGGAAGGATACAATGGTGATGGTGTTAGGACAAAGCAAGATAAAGAAGAAATCAAGAAAGATGGAAAAGGAAGGGAAGATGGATGAGGATAGTGAAGATAGGGAGGTCAATCAAGAGGATACCTAGGCAAGCCAAGTTAATAGGCTTCATCAAAATTAGAGTATGGTTAACAATGAGTAATCTATTTTTCTTAGTTTCTATTATGTTTATCTCTTTTCTTAGGATAGTAGATGATGAAGGTAATATACATGATAGTATGCCACTTAAATTAGGCTTTGATGAGGAAAATTTCTATAGGTAAAGTTTTTAGTATTGTTGCTGCTCATATTACATTTATTATGCTTGAAAGGTGGTGGTTAGTTAATAGTAGTATATTTATTTATCGAGTCATGTTAGATTTTTATTACTTCTGAGGAACAACAAGTTGGTCTTCCTTGACTAGCTTCTTGATGCTAGCTCTTTTGATTTTGTACTCTAATTTTGTTGTTTCATAGGTTCAGGGCCTTCTCTATGCTAATATAATAAAAAACACATAATAGGAACTTCCTCATCATACATCACCTTGATATCTTTGAGAGGTTGTTTCACCCACATTTAACCTAAGTCAAATAAGATTTTACTGCAATGTATTATTCCTCTACAATATATAAAGATATTGAATCCTAATTTTTTTTGAACTAAGAGACTGATATGTCTCCCAAGAAAAATGCACCACCACTTGTGCATCTTCTATCATCTACACATCCAACCCAATCAACATCTGTGTATTCCTTCAAATTAAAATCATCATTCTTCTTGTAGCACAAACCAAAATTTGGAGTTCCTTTCAAATATCTAAATATCCTTTTCACTAGATCATGTTATTTCTTTGGATTAGCTAGATATCAGGCAACCAAATAGACAACATGCATAATATTTGGTCTTGTAGTGGTTAAATACAACAAGCCATAGATCTATAGTGTTTTTTATCAATATTTTAAGATCCATCATACTTAACTTATGACCAATAGCCATAGGGGTGGCAATTGGTTTATAATTCTCCATCCTAAAATTCTTCAACATCTCCTTGATATACTTGGTTCGAGGAATGAAAATGCCTTCTTCTGATTGTGTAACTTCGAGACCATAGATAAATTATATCTCATCTATCATTGAAATCTCAAACTCCTAAATTTCTTCTACAAACTACTTAAATACATCATCATTTCCTCCAAATATGATATCATCAAAATACACAACAACAATCAACAATTTAGCACCTTCAACTAAAGGTTGCCATCTACAATACCTTTTCTAAACCTCTACTGCAAGAAATACCCATCTAGCCTTTCATACCAATATAGGAGCTTGTTTGAGTGCATAAAGTGCCTTCTTGAGTTTACAGAATATATCTAGATTTTCTAACATCTTGAATGCATCTGGTTGTTTAGTATACACCTCTTCTTCAAGTTCTCCATTTAAGAATATTGAATTGACATCAATCTAATATACTTTAAATTTCTTGTATGTTGCAAATTAAAGAATCATCCTAGCTACTAGAGAAAAAATATCCTCAAAATCTATACCTTCAACTTGTGAATAACCTTTACAAACCAATTCCTTGTGACTTCTCCATCTTCATTTATCTTATTTGGGAACACCCACTTAGTTACTATAACATTCTTATCCATTAGCATAGGTACTAATTCCCATGTATGATTTTTCTCTATCTGGTCTAGCTCCTCTTCCATTGCCTTAATCCAAATTTCATCCTTGCTAGCTTTCACATAGATATTTAGCTCCACTAGAGATAAGAAATAATAATTTTCTTGTTCACTAGTATTTGCAATCTTCTTGTTGTTTGAACTCCTTTATTTGTGTCTCCAATGATTTGTTTTGCCAAATGGTTCCTCTTCACATAATTTTCCAGTGTCTCCGGTGTTTCTTCAAGTTCTTTTTCTTCTGCACTTGGCTCTTATTTATCTTTTGGAGAAACCTTCTCCTCCAAAACAACATGGAGAACATCTATTTCAGTCTCGAATTTTAGCACTGCCTAGTTCTATTCTTCACTTAGTCTAAGATTTGCACTATCCATAATATTATTCAACCTCTTGTTGTAACATTGGTATACCTTACTCCTTGTAGTGTACCCAAAAAATATTCCTTCATGAGACCATGCATCAAACTTCTCTAGATCTTCCTCATCTCTCCTTATGTAGGACTTGCTTCCAAATTTTTTGAAATACTTGATTGTGGAAGGTCTTTCATTCCATACTCCATAAGGTGTGTTTGTGTGATTCACTATTACTTGCATGTTGTTAAGAATGTAAACAATAATATGCACAAAGTAGGTGATCCCATAATAGTGGGTTACACTATTTTGCTAACTTCGACACTAAAATGAACGTTTAAAAAAAAACTTCACTTTTAGACACTTATAACTATTAAACCATTAGGAATTTGAAGATGATGTAAACTAGTGATATGTGAAATTTTGTCTACATATTCTAAATATATTTTTTAATTTTTTAAATCAATTTGTATTCATTTTTCCATCTCCCTCAATAACTAGTTTTTAACAACAAATAACATTTTTAAAGAGTGATGTGCATTCCATAACAACTTTTTTTCTACAAATGATAAAAACTTGGTTTGTTTGAATTTAGGTTTGTAACATTGATACCTAAGGCATGCAGTTGGTTTCATAATGATATGTTGAATATTTGTTATTTTATCAAGTTTTGAAATTGAACTAATTATAATTTAGACATAGGTGTAGGTCTGAACTCATAACTTGTTTTGTATATATTAAAATTCAATTTATTTATTTTGGTTGGAAAGAGGACATCAATACCTAGGGCATAGATATTTTTTAGAAATTTTATGACTTAGTTTACTATTTTTCCAAATGTGTTGAACAAAGAAGTTGATGTTCGGTGAAAAACCTATGTTTAGTAAAATTAGAAAAAAAACAAGTTCATAATAAACTCAATATGTAATAAAATTATAGTCATTGGAGTGTTTTCTTCGAACATTACCATCCTACATTGTGGGTTTTCAAGATTGTTCTATTTGAGCCATCAACTAGAGGTTTGAATGCTAAAAAAATGTAAAAAATTTGTAGAAATTGGGAGAAAGATGCATAGGAAGGGTGTTCGACCGAACACTCTTACTTTTGATCAAACACATCCGATGTAAACATTTTTGTAACAAATGTGTTTGTATTAACAAGACTTATTTTAACTATCAATGTTCGTATGAACATGGGGTTGAGAAGGTTTTTTTTATAAATTAACGTTTTTGTACAAAATTTTTTTTTTTTTCAGGTTTTAGAAAACAAAATAGGAGATTAATTAAACATTTTTTGTGAGAAAGGGCATTTTAAGGTGATTTTTTTTGTGTGAAATTTTTAAGGGCCACACTTTTAAAGGAAGGACATAGGAGTTAAAAAAAAGGGCAAATAAGACTTCATGAAAGTATTCACAAACTGAATAAATTTGCATGCCAACTACGCAATTGTAGCTCCTAATTGCATTGTTCTATCCCCAAATGTGTACCTATTAGCCAACTATGAAAAAAATGTATCCAAATATACTGATCTTAACCTAGACCCTATACAACACATTGAAAACAAAGAAATTAAACCTAGAAATGCATGCTTAACTCAAAAATTGACAACGGAGATTCGAGGTATATATTCTTGGTCCTGTGCCCTCTGGCCAGGGGTAGCTTTGTATGCACTCACCATGATGATTCTCCCTCTTAATTCACACCATTATACTAACTTCTCCTTCCTCCAAAGATCCAATTCTTCCAAAAAAGAGAGTGAAAATGAGCTCTTTTCACCGTCCCACCCCGTTTTATAACCCTCTATCCTCTCTAGATGCATGTGCATGGACTCCCCTTTGCACTGGTTGTGGTCTTTTCAACCTTCTTAAGCTTATAACTTTTGTGTTTTAACCCTGATTTCTCTTATGTTCACCATCTTGGAATCCCAGTATCGTTGTTGATAAATTCACCTTTTCCCCATACTTTTTGATCAATTTCTCGATGGGTCACCCTTATACCTTGTTATACCCAACTCATGTTTAATGTGATATTTTATTGAATTTTGTTTGAAACAACATTCTAAATCACATTGTCTCAAAGAAAGAAAAAATGTAGACACTAAGAATTGGTAAACATGTGCGTTCTTCATTTTTAACCTAATCGCACATATAGTCTTTATTATTCATGCGATCTTGTCCCACTTCCCCTTTCCCATTTTCTATTTTGTTGGCATCATTTTCTAGCCATTTCAAGTAAAGGATATCATTTTTACCTAAAATTAATCCCCTTAATATTTGTTCATTCCCATTTCAATCTTGTGATGTCTATTCGTCCCAAAAACCTATCCCAATTAGGTCACTTTGCTCTTGTAATTTGATCTTGTCATTTCCTTTCCCATTTTTTGTCCATATCGTATCATTCTCTCCTAATTTTGGTTTTATAACATCATTTTGACCTCTTCTCTTTCAATTTAATTATTTATCCACAGAGTTTATAATGCTACAAACCGAACAAACCCAATAATTTTCACACAAACCTAGTTGATAATGTTTTAGATATGTTTGACAAAAAGTTGCAGACCTGTACATAAGATCAGCAAATACAATGCAAACATAAAATACAAGTTGCGACGTAGAAGACTTTATGGCTAAGAAAATAAATTCAACACTTGAAATAAATGCACAAAATAGGTATTGATAGGGTTTCCCAGTCCTAACAACAATCAAGAACCAACAAAATGAAAAGGGCTAAGTGAAGAGTGAGATTTCACAAGAAATGAATCTTTCTGCAAAAAAACTATGAATACAAACACCCAATTTAGCTTATCCCAAAATGATTCCAATGGTATAGATAAAATAACAATTTTTATTCATCGTAAGACAAGAAATGTACATAGATGAGGCCATTGTTGTGAACAACATTCTACAGGCAACTAAAAATGCATACAGCCAGCAACTCAATATATGCACAAATAAATTTTCCCCCTCTATTCATTGCAACAAGAATATAAGTAATACAAATACATTTCCCCCAAATTCGCAGGAAGCAAAAACATTCACAGAGAAGACACAAAAACCAAAATACAGAGAGAAAACAAAGGCTACAAATCACCAACCTTCACCCTATGTAATGGAAAAACAAGAGGTTGAAGAAGAGCCTCCTCACTCCTTTAGCAACCAGCAAATCCCAGCCAATCCAAGCTCCAAGATCAAAGCAGAAAAAATTTCAAAATAGCAAGAAATTTTTTTACAGGAGAAAAAACACCTAGGCAGAAGCTGTAAAACTTTAGGGAAAGAGAATAAAAAGCAAAGCCAATACTCAAAAACCCTAGCCAAAATTCCAGTTTTGAAATAATCTCATTCAAAACTTCGGTTGGAAATATTTTATTTTATTCCCCCAACCATTGACTTTCCAATGGAAATTTTAAAATCAAAAGAGAGAAAATAGAGTGTATTAATATATCAAGTGGGGGTGATTATATTTATTTATTTATTTTAGCAAGTATAGTTTTATTTCGCCCAAATAAATATTAAACATTTACACTAAATAAAAAGAACACCAATCCAATATTTAATAAATCACAAAGGTAAGGTCATAAATAATTATTAAATTTTAATAATTAAAATAACAACATTATTAAATAATATTAAAACAAAGACATTTATATATATATTTAAATAAATAAATATAAACTATAGGCAATTAATAATTACAAATAAATAGATGAAGCAATTGAATATTAAATAAATTTCAAACAACCTTAATAAATAAATATCAATAATCCAAAACCAAATAAATCAATAAACCAAGATAAACATATGATCACAAAATAATTATTAAAATAATTAATCTAATCATATAAATCACATAAGCAACTAAATCATACCACATACTCATTATCAAGATGACCAACTAACAACTCGCATGGCAAATATGCCAACATTGACAACCACACAAATGTCAACTTAAACCTAGAGTGGCAAAGGGGAACTGTCGTCATCTCTGAACCGCATATTTACCATTGGGAAAAGACACGCTCACACCTATCAAGCCAGGGGAGCTCGCACTTGGTTGCCTAGGAGGAATAGATGTCTGACACCTGCAAGTCCTGCAACTACTAATGACAATAGATATATATATATATATATATATATATATATATATATGACAAGTGGAAGAATATTGCAATGACACATCCCACTCGCAATGAGTATGTGACATTGATTCCCCATGAATACAGTCAGACAATGTACAACCAGTGATAATCATGCATACATATAATCAAAGGTTAGGGTTAGCACTAATAAGAATCATCAAGGCATAAACAGTGTAATCCATCTAACACATATGAATGCGTGTAAATACATCAAATCATATAATCATCAAGATAACATCATCATAAAATAGTATGAATCCACATGGTATCTATCATCATACTAATCAATTGAAACATATAAAGTATGATATCCTGATAATGAACATAATCCATAGCATAAAATATGTCTAATCATGTCTAAACATATCCATCCTACATAAAATAAAGGTCTAAATATGTCTATCAAAATGAAATATTTGTCCGGTCAGGGGTGGACACTACATTTAAATTCTCAAGTTGAACCGCTATCAGTAATTGAAGCATGTAAAGATGAATGTTGGATGAAATCTATGGAAGAAGAATTAGATCACATAGATTTAATAATAACACATGGATTTTAGTTCCCCGACCTAAAAATAAGAATGTTATTGGAACTAAATGGGTATTTAGGAATAAATTAAATGAAGATGGACAACTTGTGAGGAAAAAAGCTAGATTGGTTTGTAAATGATATTCTCAGAAGGAGTGAATTGATTATGGTGAAATTTTTGCACCTGTAGCTAGGATTGAAGCTGTAAGATTATTTATTGCCTATGCTTCACATAAAAGCTACAATGTTTATCAGATGGATGTTAAGTGTTCTTTTCTGAATGGGGATCTTGATGAGGGAGTTTATATTGAGAAACCTGGTGGTTTTTCACTTTCAGATGATAAAGAAAGCTTTATATGGATTCAAACCAGCACCTAGAGCTTGGTATGCAAGGTTGGATAAATATCTTTTAAAACATGGTTTCACTAAAGGTAATGCTGACAATAATCTATATTATAAAGTCACTAATGATGATATACTGATTATTGAGGTCTTTGTTGATGACATCATTTTTGGAGGTGAAGATAAGTTGTGCATGGAATTTTCTAACAATATGGAGAATGAATTTGAGATGTCTGTGATTGGGGAAATAAAAAATTTATTAGGTTTGTAGATTACTCAGACTGATAAAGCTATTTTCATCTATCAAACTATGTATGCTAGAGAGATATTGAAGAAATTTGGTATGGAAAATTCTAAACCAGTTAGTACTCCTATGGTTACAAGTGAGAAATTGACAAGGAAAGATGAATCTGCACCAGTAAATCCTACAAGATACAAGTCTATGATTGGAGGTCTTCTATATTTGATGCAGACTAGACCGGACATAATGAATGTTGTTTGCATTGCATCAAGATATAAAAATGATCCTAGAGAAAATCATGAGAGTGCGGTGAAAAGTTGGATACTTACAAGGAACATCTGAATATGGTTTGTGGTACCCTAAAGAGGATGACTTTACTTTATGTGCATATACATATGCAGATTGGGTAGGTGATGTTGATGAGGAAAAGTACTTTCGATGGAGCTTTCTTTTTTGGAAAGAAACTCATTTCATGGAACAACAAGAAATAGTCATGTACGTCTCTATCTACTATTGAAGCTGAGTATGTTGTTGCTACTACTAATTATACACAAGTTCTACGGATGAAGAAAATGTTGAAGGACATAAAAGTGCATTGCAATGGAACGATAGTTATTCATTGTGATAACTCTGCTGCTATAGACATATCAAAGAATCCAGTATTTCAATCTAAGACAAAGCACATATGTATTAAGTATAACTTTTTGAAGGAGAAGGTGGAAGAAAATGAAGTTAGATTGGTTTATGTGAGCATTAAAGAGAAGATTGCAGACATCTTCACTAAACCTTTTCCTAAAGAATCATTTAAGTACCTCAGAGACATATTAGGGGTTTCTGCCCCTCCGATAAAAAATTGATTGATTCTATTTGGCATCAGTACGATATGTATTATCAAAGATATTATTCATTCTAGATTGATGTGGTGATGCTACTACTCAGGGGGAGTAGTTAGTCTTGTGATTCAGTGGTTTATGATTTTTCTTTGATAATTATGTCAGATCTCTGACATTGATGTCAAAGGGGGAGAGATATTCATGTGAAAAACTTAAGGAGACATATACATTAGGGGGAGAAATTTGTAGAACTTAACTGAGATATCATCTTCAGGGAGAGTATGGATCAGAACTTCATTGCTATATTCTTGTGTGGGAGATTTGTTTGGCATTTCTTGTCACTTGGATGTTTTTCACATCTAGTGTTGCCATCAATGCCAAAGGGGGAGATTGTTGGCCAATTGGAGGAATTGATTATGTGTTGCATTGATTTTTTGTCATTGATGTCAACACTAGCTATTTTGGCTTTTTACTGGTATCTTTTTCGTCTTGGTAGGTTGATTGGTTTCTGGTTGGTTAGATCATGATGATCCAGTATACACCAGTATTCTTTGGTTTATGGAATTGGCTTAGATCTTCTATTCATGCTACTTAGATTCATGTTCATTCAGTTGGTTTTGATTTGGTGATAGGATGCTATCTCATATGCTGGTAAGCCTGGCTTATTGATCCGGTGAGGGTTTCACCAACAGAGCTTTGTTGAAGATCTTTTGCTATTATGCATAAGTGGTGTTGGTGTAGCTTCTAGTAGAGATTCAAGATTCCGATGGTGATTACTTGGCTGATTGGGATCATTTCTTTAGCGTGTGTGGACCTAAATTGGGTCCAGTTTTATCTAGGTTTTGGACTAGCTTAATGTAACGTGTTGTTCGGTCTTCTCGATGTGTTTCTAGGATGTCTTATGGGTTGGATATTATTTATTTGGTCTCAGAGCGACATGTTTTATAATTATGTAATTGGTTTATTGTCTGGTGGCTGACCATATTGTTTATGGTCAAGGGTTTGTATATATATGATGTAAGATCTCATTGTAGATCATGTAGGATGGTATAGGAGCGAATAATGTAATAATTATTCATGCAAAGGATTTGGTCGATCATTGGTGATCGAGTTGGGTTTATGCAAGAGGATTAAGTCCTCCAATATTGAGCTTAACCGGAACTGTATTCAAGCATAGGAGATGCTATCATTGCAATTCATTCCTTCTTCCAGATTTTAGTCTGGATTTTCATGTAGTCAATGAGACTCCTTTTGTAATGAGCAGTGTGCTCTAGGTTGTTGGCCTGAATCTTGGAAGTGCAGGTTCCTCAATTTATAATCACATACTTACTGCAGAAGTATTATCTGACTGTGGGTAGGCTTCCCACCATGGTATTTCCCTTTACTGGGTTTTCCAAGTACAAATATTGGTGTCTTATGGATGGTATCTATTCTCTAATTTTTGCTTGTGCTTAATTGGTATATATACTATTTCGATAATTGGCTTGAGTATTCTGGTATTGATCTTATGTGTTTCGGTATTAAATTTTTAATTGCTTAAGGTTCTAGTAATCTGGTGACAACTGATTCACCCCCCTTCTCATTTGTTTTCTGGCTATTTGAACTCTCTAACACATGTTTCATCATATTTCAAAGTTTCTAGGATTTATTTTTATTAGGCAAAAAGTTTGAAGTGACAAAAGGGTTACTATGTTGGTTATTTAACTATATTATTATTTTGACTTAATGCGACAGAGACATAGCATGTTGATAACCCTTAGGACTAGATGGAGATATATTAGGAATTCTGAATTGTATATCCTATCTTTTGGAGTAGTGGGTGGACTATTGAACCTAACATATAATACATTTGGACACATTTTGTTAAGGATCTTTTGTTTGGCAGACTTGTTGATATTATTTCTATATTTTGGGCCAACGCATGAATGTAATTATAAATGTAATATGGAAATAGTTAGCTTAAAAAATTAGTACAATTAGGTAGGCTATAGTTTCCTCCATCAATAGGCCATGGTACAGATGTGGATCATTTACTAGCATTTAGTAACTTTGATCATGGTATGTTAGTAAACTATTTTCAAGTCAAGTGCAAGCTAAATTATCAGTCTCCATTGGGTTGTTTCCTGCAAACATAATAAGGGATGGGTGTGTCTAGTAGGTTGGTGCCTACTTTATATTATGTGTGACTCATTTTTTATGATGTTGTATTTGGATAGTAGATCCAAGTAGCTATTCTCATCATGGTGTTTCCTATCTTGGGTTTCCATGTACATATCTGGTGTTCATTGTGTGGATGTGCATTCTTTATTGTTGTTTATTTGTTGCATCATTAAGAAGTTTGGATTACATGCTACATTGATGTTTTATGACCTATGCAACTGGAGAAGTTATTTTATGATTATTAATCTTTAATTAGTTGAAAATGGAATATGTTGATTTAACACCCAACTATCAATATATTGCATGCCCTTCACATGTCATAGGAGGGGAATGCTACTTATCAAGATTTATTTTTTATCTCTTATTGGTTTTGAGCTTTCTAAAGTTTCAATATCTTTGGATCCATCAAAATTAACTAAATTTGGAAATTTTACCTATTTCAAACTAAGTAGAGAAATGGTGATTGACATTTGCACATTAGATCCATAACTATCCTTTCTAAATTATTTCTTAAATTTTCTATCTTAGAGTATGAATTTAATTTTACATTATCATTTTATTGTATATGATTGTCTTTAGAATCAAATAGTTCAATGGTTCTTCAATCCTTTCTTTGTTTTCAGCCTCATTTAAAATCTTAATTTCTCAAGGCATTGCCATAAATTACATTATACGGATACATGAAAATAAAGACTACTTTTTAGAGATGGATTTTTACTCAACCTAGTTTAACTCGAATGTACACCATTATTTTCTCTCTATGTAGGTTTTTTCACAATTTAAAGCTTGACTAATTCTCAAATGACTAGGAAGGACCCACCATCTCAAGAATTTAGGATTTCTCTTTATTTCTTTGTCAAAATAGTGACCATCATTAGATTTAATTTAATTTAATTAATGAAACTTTGATACTTTTCTATTATTTGACAAATGTGAAATCCCAACTGTGAAAATTTGTCCCTCGTATCTCCTTTCCAACTAACCTTTCTCTTGAACTTGATTAAATTTTTCAAAAATAAATAATATTTTTTTAAAATCAAATTCAAAGTAAATTTTAAAGTTGTATGTTGAGAGGTGTTCTCTTGTACTAACAAGTGGTGGACTGTAATGGTGTGAGTCTGTTAACAAAAACTCTTACCATTAATCTTAAATTCGGCATAAATTTTTATGTCAAGTATTAGTATTTAATAATAAATATAAATATATAAAATACAAAAGAAATCTTTTTTGTTTCCATTTGTGTTACCAATTTGTTTTTTTTGTAGACACAAATTTAAAAATAAGAATAAGAAAACTTGTAATACATTTTAAGCATCAAAATAAATGAATAAATATGTGTTACTTGTTTAGATTTAAAGTGAGTAAAAGAAGAAAAAAACAATACAAATAATACAAATAAGATGATTTTTTTTTATGTCATGAGTAGAATGATATTATATTTAAATCAAAGAGTCTTTTTTTTTAATTATTATAGTTGAATCAAGTTTTAAATGAAATATTTTAATTTTTATAATAATTTTACAAAAGCATTACAAAAAATAGATCTACAAATAATTTTGTACATCTATTTAATTTTCCTAAGTACATTTAAAAAAATGTTTAACATAATTATCTTAAATATATATTATTAAAACATATAAAACTGATAATTATCTTAAGTACATTTTTTTCATAAATATTACATTTTCATGTGAGATTTTGCCAAGATCAAGGGCACAATGAAAAGCACACAAAAGAGAGACAATAGTTTGACAAGAACGAACTATATTCTCATTAATATGCAAAAGTGATCAATTGGATTAACCAATACAATGAATATGGGCCTGCTTATATAATCAAGGCCAAATGGATATGTGAGCACACAATCATGACATGTGGCTCAATGAAAAACAAGGGTAGGTAAGAAAAAGTAGGGGTGGGTAGGAGAAATAATATAATATTCCACAAGAGGTGGATCACCCACCGAATGTGGAATGAAATAGAAAAATAAGACCACAAAAGGTGTAATTTCTCCTACAAGCAACATCCCTATGTGCACACTTCCCTAAGTGTCTCATATTCAAACTACGATGAGATGCATTATCCTAAGTTAACTTAAGTAAAGTGTAGTTATATCTTATAAGAATAAATAATTACACCAACACCCCTCGTTAAGTGCAACTTAGGGGAATGAAGACTCAAGTCAACAATGCAAGATGGGTCATGGCTACTAGGCCCTGATAGGTACCCATGTACAATATGTAAATGCAAGCAAACCTATGCAATGCAATCTCTCACAAACGGAGAAAGGGAGATAACCCAGTGGGAGAAAACTCCACCCAAAAAAAGAGAAAAGTGTATAAAGAGACTCTCAAAGAAGAAGGACAAAACCTCAAAGAGGAAAAAGTGCCCCCCATAAGAGGGGAAGGAGAAGTCAGCTGACCCCCCCTAATGAAACATCTTGCACCCCCAGGAGAGCTCACAATTGCTGGAAATTACTCTCAGTGAAGGGTTTGGTGAATATGTCTACAACCTACTCCACTGTAGGACAATACTACAAATCAATGACCTAATCCTGAATCAGCTCTCAAATGCAGTGCATATGAATCTCAATGTGTTTGGTCTGCTGATGTTGAACCGAGTTCTTCAAGATTGCAATAGCACTCTAAATGTCACAATGTGGAACTGTCGGTCATGGAGTGGAGAACCCAAACTCTGTGAGACTATGTTGAAGCCAAATAGTCTTAGTCACTGCATTAACAACCCCTTGATACTCATCCTCAGTCAAAGAGAGAGTAATAGCATGCTGCTTCTTGCTCTGCCAACCAATGGGGCCCAAACCAAGGTGGAAGTTGTAACCAGAAGTAGACTTATGATCATCATGATCACCAACCCAATCTATTTATCCAACCAAGTGAAGTCCTATACCTATTGCATAGTGAAGCCCATAATGATTTGTACCCTGGATGTAGTGTAGGATGCATTTGACAGCTTTCAAATCAAGCTCATGTGGTTCCTACATGAAGCGTGGAAACATGCCAACCGTGAATGAAATGTCAGGGCGTGTGTGAATCAAGTAGATGAGACTACCCACAAGCTGAGAATACAATGTGGCATCAACTAGTGGAGAAGAGCATTGAGCCTCAAGCTTGAGTTCTGAAAGAAAGGGAGTCGAATCAGGCTTACAATCAGCCATATGAAAGTGTGCAAGTAGATCAAGAGCATACTTCGGATGCGAAAGTGTAATCCCAAAAGGCGACTATGAAATCTCTATCCTGAGAAATTAGTGCAAAAGACCCAAGTTAGTCATAGAAAATTTGTCATACAAAGCAGATTTGACACTGCTAATGATGGATGTGGTGCTCCCTGTAATGATCAAATCAACAACAAAGAGCACAAGTATCAGGTGTGAGTCATCTTGTCGTAAAATTTAGACATTCGGATCAAAATGACACCTGGTGAACCTTGCTGAGAGAAGAAAGGAATCCATCTTGGTGTACCAATCCCTAGGGGTCTGCTTAAGGCCATAGAGAGATTTCCTCAGTCTACAAACCAATGAAGAATCCTGGATGAAACCCTGTGGCTGCTCCATATATCTCTCCTCATCAAGATCCCCATGAAGAAAGCACTCTTCACATCCATCTGATGTACAACCCAACCATGAGCTGCAGCAATAGCAAGTGACAAGCGAATGGAGTTCATCTTGGCTACGGGCAAAAAGGTCTCAATATAGTCAACACATGGAACCTGTGAGAAACCTTTCACAACAAGTCAAGCCTTATACTTATCCACACTACCATCCACTGCAAACTTGGTCCGATAGATCCACTTACATCGAAGCATCTTTCTCCCTACAGGGAGAGGGACTAACTCCCAAGTGTTGTTCCTCATCAAGGAACTATACTCTTTCTCCATATCTTGGTCCCACTCGGGAACCCCTGATGCTTCCTAAAATGTTTGTGGACTAGAAGTGATAGCAATGTATGCATGTGGAAGGTCCTGATGTTGTGATCGATTCCTTCGTGTATCTGAAGGATCCCCAACAAGAAAACTCGCTGACTCAAGTGTTTGTCGAGCCCAACGAGGTCTAGGTGGAGGTGGAGGACAAGGCTACTCAAATAGTAGTGGACCCTGCGGAGGTGGAACCCTGCGAGTCGAAGTTGGAGTCTCATCATCTGAATCACTATCATCACTATTCACAATGGAGGAAGGTAGAGGAGGAAATGAGGCTAAGCTAGGAGAGCTTTCCTCAAAATGAACACTCCTCTCAATAAATACCTCATGTGTCTCTGGATCCATCAATCGATATGCCTTAACACCCTCTAGATATCCAACAAAAATACAAGACTGACTTTGAGGTTCCAATGCCTTGCATTTCTCCAGAAGAATGCGAGCCCATACTGGACACCCAAAGACTCTGAAATGTCTCACAATCGGTTTCCTACCATCTCAAGCCTCAAAAGGAGTAATACCCATCAAAGCTTTGTGATGAACCCGATTTTGGATGTGTGTAGCACAACTGATAGCTTCTACCCAAAATGCGGGATCAAGAGAACGTGCATGTATCATACAACTAGCCATTTCCTTGAGAGTTCTATTCTTGCGTTCTGCAACTCCATTCTGTTGTGGAGTGTAGGCAACTGAATGTTGAAGATCAATTCCTTCAAGTGTACAAAAATCCTGAAATCTTTTTTTCACATATTCCCTTCTATTATATGTGTGAAGGATCTTGATCACTTTCCCTAATTGCTTCGCCACATGAACCTTGAAGTCTAGAAATTTGTGAAACACTTCACTCTTATGAACAAGAAAATAGACCCAAGTGAAGTGGGAGTAGTCATTAATGAAGGTGAGGACATAGCGAGCACTACTAAATGAAGGTGATGGAAATGGACCTGCTAAATCATTTTGAACAAGTTGAAGAACTTCCAAAGCTCTCCAAGATTTCCCCTTATCAAACTTCTCCTCAAGATGCTTGCCCATGGAACATCCTGAACATACACCCTCCGAAAAACTGATTCGTGGTAGACCTGTGGCCATGTCTTTAGTGGTAAGTTTCTAAAGATAGTTGTAGTTGAGGTGACCAAACCGCTCATGCCATAGCTTACTTTCTGAATTTGAATGAGTAAGCAAGGCCCTAGAAGGAGAACTTGGCACAAAGTGGGAGAATGAATAAAGCCTTGAGTTGTCATTGATTTGTCCCACTGCTACCAAGGCATCATTATCAAGTTCTTTTACCACAACTGAATTAGGTGTAGACTCAACATTTTTCCCATTCCCATAGTGAGTCATTTGGTATATAGAGAGAAGATTGGTAGACAAGTTAGGAACATTAAGAACATTCTCAAATGTTCCTTCATCCATGGCAACCGAACCTTTCCCTTCAACCTCAACTTGTGCATCATCACCTATGTAAATGTGAGGTACCTTTGATGGCTCCAATGAAGAAAACTTCTCCTTTATAGAACCCATGTGATAAGAGGCACCTAAGTCAAGTATCCATTGTTGTGAAGAACCTATTTTAGCCACAAATGCTTGCCCTTTCTCCTTAGACAGTGAGGAAGTAGAAGGAGATAATTCCCTCTTGTTGTACGCCGATGGCAAATTGATGTTGTTCTTCTTAAGGAGATGTGTCAACTCATCAACTTACTTGGTGTGGCATCGATTCTCATATTGACCATACTTCTTGCAATAAGCACAAGTTGGTTTTTCCTTCTTAGGTGGATTCCCCTTCTTGGAAGAGGATGAAAACTCCTCTTGTGATGGAGAGGATGATTGTCCTTTTTCTTGTTGTGGCTTTGACTTAGATTGCTTCTTCTTGTTGTTGGAATCTTTCCCTTGACTCCCTTGATTAGCCACCAAAGCCTTGGACTTTGAAGACTTGAGAATCCCCATGTTCAACAACTTAGATTGTTCCAACATCAACATTTCTTTGAAAGCATCAAATGTAGGCATAGTGTAGGAACTCCCCACTGTCAAGCAATAGGTTTGGAAGCTAGAAACAAATTCTGCATATTCAGGTGAAAGCTTGTCCAACAAGTTGAATATCAATTGAGCATCTTTTTTGTCAATTCCACAATCCTTAAGCTTTTATTTTAGCTCATTTGCTTTGGTGACATAATCTTGGATTGTATCAAAACTCTTGGGATCCAAGTTGGTGAGCTCATTGTCAATCTTGTAGCCTCTTATTTCATCAACTTAACCATATAATTTCTGAAAGATATCCCAAGCCTCTTTGATTGTAGAACACTTCTCAATGTAAAAAATGAGGTCATCTGATAATACTTAAGCAAAGTTCCAAGAGCCATGCAATTTTTAGTGAGCCATTCTAATTGATCATTAGGATCAACCTTAGGATCAGTTGGTGCTACTATTGTTCCATCTATGTAATGCATGAGTCATTTTTCCATTAGTTTGCTCCATGCTTTAATTTTCCAAGATGCATAGTTATGTGGAGCTAAAAGTGGAAATTTGTGAGGACTCATAGCAACAAGAATGAAAGAGCACAAGGAAAGAGAGGCATAATCACACAAGACACCCCCCCAAATTCACTTAATCAAAGGACCCCCCCCCCCCCCCAATAATGATGATTTAACACTTTATACTCAGTGCGTGTACAATGGGCCACTTGAAAAAAATGGAAAAGTGGACTTCTGATTTCAGCTTTACATCTACCTCAAAGAGGCCAAAGGAGACTCAAACTGATAATCCAAGAGATCTAAACTAAGATCCAAGCAAATTACAAGCACCAAGTAGGCCAAAAAAGAACAATTTATGAAAGTACAATATCCACTCAAAATCTCTACAAACTGATGATAGATTATGACAAAAGACAAAAAAATATGCACTTTAAAAAAAAATGGCACCTGAAAAGGAGGTCGTATGAGCCCAAACAAAGCCTTTGAAGTTGCAAAATTGAGGATTGGACAGGTACTGCTAAGTGAATCTGAAAATTTTGAAAAACCTGTTCACCAAAATCAAAAAATAACCACACCACTATGGAGAGCACAAAAAATTAGCCCAAATCAAAAAAAAATTGCACCCAAAAAGAAGA
This sequence comes from Cryptomeria japonica, assembly GCF_030272615.1. Taxonomy (NCBI): domain Eukaryota; kingdom Viridiplantae; phylum Streptophyta; class Pinopsida; order Cupressales; family Cupressaceae; genus Cryptomeria; species Cryptomeria japonica. The sequence continues at coordinate 635,424,405 of NC_081409.1, read as the reverse complement.
AAAACTGAGCAAGTTATGGGTCTCCAAAGTTGACCCAAAAAATTAAACTGCTCAATGGAGAGGGGTCTAAAATTTTCAAAAAAGTGTTAACGCAGGCTGACATCAGCAATTCACTGTGTTAAATTTGACAGTCGTATGACCGTCGCACCCCCTTGCCCACTATACGGATATGCTGACATGACACTGACATGGCAAATGACTGTACTGTTGATGTGGGGGCCAACTAAGCAGGTGACGTGTCACAGAGTCTTACCCATGGGCCAATGGCCACCTGCTACGTGGTGGACGTGGGTCCTACCGGAAAAAGGTGACGTGTCACAGAGTCTTGACAGGTCGACGGGAGATCATCAGCGACTGGTCGGCGGGAGCTAGGGTCGACGGAGCGGTGGGGCCAGTGGGTCTGTGTGTCATTAGTGGCTGGTCAGTGTCACGGTGGGGTCGGTGGTGATCAACGGTGACAGGTCAGGTGAAAGTCGTTGCGGCAGGGCCGGAAGAACCTGCACGACCCACTGTCAGAGGACACCAGAACCTACACGGAGATTGGAGGTGGTGGAGCCCAGAGGAAGGGGGACGACAGCAGGCGGTATGACACCTACAAAGATAATGTTGTAGTATGAGATTTGGGGGGGCGGAGGTACCCCCTTAAACAATTTTTTTTGTTTGAAACTTCAGATAAAAAAAAAATTCTGCGAAATTGAATATATAATTTTTTTGCAGAAAATTAAATTTTAAAAAAAATCCGTACGATATTACCTAGATAGGCGAAATTTTTCCTCCAAGCCCGAAAATCAACTTCGTCCCAAATAGGTCGAGTTTATACTCGATTTTTATGGAAATGGCCTCCCGGAGGAAATGGTTAGGTCAAAAACACTCAAGGATGCCTCAAAAAATGCATAGTAGCTCAAATCCAAAATTAGAAGCCTTCCAAGATGTCTCCCAAAACCAATCAATGAAGTCCCAATGGCTCTGATATCATGTGAGATTTTGCCAAGATGATGGGCACATTGAAAAGCATAGAAAAGAGAGACAATAGTTTGACAAGAACAAACTATATTCTCATTTATATGCAAAAGTGATCCACTGGATTAACCAATACAATGAATATGGGTTTGCTTATATAAGCAAGGTCAAATGGATATGTGAGCACACAATCATGACATGTGGCTCAATGAGAAGCAAGGGTAGGTAAGAAAAAGTAGGGATAGGTAGGAGAAATAATATAATATTCCACAAGATGTGGATCACCTACTGAATGTGGAATGTAATAGTAAGATAAGGCCACAAAAGGTAGAATTTCTCCTACAAGCAACATCCCTATGTGCACATTTCCCTAAGTGTCTCATATCCAAACTACGATGAGATGCATTATCTTAAGTTAACTTAAATAAAGTGTAATTATATCCTATAAGAATAAATAATTACACCAACAATTCAATATATTTTTAACATGTTCTAGACAAAAGAATTATTTTAAGATTTTTATACTAATAAAGATTATAGAAAAACAAATTTAAATATTGTAATGCATTTTATAACAATGCAAACATAAAATTAAATAATAAAGAATTTAAAAAAAACGTAGACGTGAAATTAAATAAAAGAAGAGAAGCCGATACACGCCATCTATAGTTCATAAAGAAGACGAAAGAAGCCGGCAATCATTTCTGAGTGCTTGCATTCAATCTTTTAATTAATTTGAAAAGAAAAATATTACATTATTATTTTGAAGTTGTCTTTTATGAATCGTGATTATGAGCAGGTAAACGGAACCGTTAGATGAAATCGAATCGACGGACGATAAAATCACTGTTATTGATAAGTCTGAATGTTGTCAAACTTGTCTTTTATGAATTATGGTGATTAGCAGGTAAACTCCGTAACCGTTGGATGAAATCGAATCTACGGATGGAATGATTGTCAAAGTTGTCATTTATAAAATTGTGGTCGTCTGTCTTTTATGAAACTGTGGTCAACGGGACAATGACCACGATTTCATAAAAGACAACATTGATAATTTTCAGATTGATTACAAAAGACAGATTCATTAACACTGATTTTATTATCCGGTGATGCGGTTTCATCCAACGGTTCCTGTTTACTAGCAAGATTCTTGTTGGGCTATATACTCCGCCAGAGCCAAGATCTTGTTAAGTGCAATCGGCTATAGCATTCCCTCTCCACGAATATGTTAAATTGTGTGTTGGAATTCAGATAGCAATATTTGTTCCCATCCTCTCTGGAGAGATAAAGCTCATCTGCCCCAATTGGTCGGTTGTTTTTCGTATTTCCTCCACTGTTTTCACTGGAATGATCATTATTATCTTAGATGAATGCGTCGCACACTTAAGGGAGGCTGCTCCTATATGCTTATTGCCCCTCCAAAGCCCACCATCGTTTCAGGAGAATCTGAAATTATTTTTATCGCATTTGAGAAAGCACTGGAAATATGTTATTCTCTCCATTCTGTATATTGTCTTCTCTGGAGCGATCTTAACAGCCAGCTACGGCCTTCCCGGATTAACAAGTATGGATTAACACCCAATTGATGTATATTATGCTTTATTAGTTATGTAGAAGAGGAAAGGAAGGCAGGTCACAGTTGATTGAAGAGATATGTGTGTTCTCCTCGTCAATATTTGAATGACCATGTTGGGAACTGTTTGTGCCGTACTTCTTCAGTATAATATATGTTGTATTTTATATAAGTTCAAATTTATTTAGAAGTGTGATTGGGTCAGGTTAAATCTATAGCTCATTTTTATATATGGGTTTCGACAATTTGTGATTGTTTAGTCAAATAGTTTTAGTTTAAATGTGTGGTTATTAATCAAGTTGCAATATACTCGTTTTAAAAGGACAAAGATGTATTTATTTATGCAATCTACTTGTTTTAAAAAAAAATGTTTATATATATATTAGGTTTCAATTAAAGTAATATGTAAATTTTCTGTGCTTTCACCTCAAACCATTTATACAACAAAAATTACTAATAAAGAACACTAATTTCAATACAATTAGTATTGACGATTGAAGAATTTTTGTGAATTCTTGTTTTAAGACCAAAATTCTAAATTCTAAAAGTTTTATTTCTATGAGGAGACAATACATTACATTGAATGCAAAGATTGAGAACAGATATCTAATGCTGGATGTTGAAATGTAATGAAATAATGAGTCGATGGTTACTCTTGCTCGTACTAGGAAAATGAGTATATGAAACCTGGACAATATTGGAATTTTTCGATGTGTGAAACTACAGTGGTGCATATCATTGGAAAGAAGATAAGTCTGAACAAAATGCTTGGTGGCTTTCCAAGTGCATGGAATGGGGTATAGTGCAAATTTATTTTATAGTGCTCATTTATATGGAATGGGGTATAGTGTTCATTTATAGGTCAGTCTCCTTCTCAAGAGAATCAACATGCCTATAGATTATTTTCTCATGACCATCAAGAGGCTCACTCTTAGGCTTCTGCTCCTCCTATGAGAAAGAATTACACTTAATAGGGTTAATCACGGTCTGTTAGTAAATGCTCTACATCTCTACCATGAACTATTGATGGAGGAAACTATAGCCTACCTAACTCTAATAATTTTTTAATCTAACTATTACCATATCTCCTACTAAAATGGCAAACAAATATAAAAGAAAGTATTAATAATTATACTCAAGGATGGGACTCTATTGTGGGTTACTTTGGACCTTGTTGATATATGAAGAAAACTAGATGAATAGGACCCCTACTCCTTCCACTTGTGACCTATTTACTAGTTAATCTAGAATCACTTTTCACACATCACAAGAGGTGAGACCAATTTTGACTAATAGGAGACTCTCACCATAGACTAAACAATTAGATAAACCACTTTCAATAGAATTAAAATTGGAGCAAATGAAAATGATTCATGAAATTAGACTATTGGATATAATCTATACAAATACATTTACGAAATAGAAAGATAGATCATCATAAACCCATATTTATTTTCATATTTAGGGCCTAACCCTTCAATCCTTTTTTTCTTGACATAGACTCCATATTCTATTCATCGAGAGAGAAAAAAAATGAAGATGAAGCTAAACCCTCTACCATTCCCCCTACTTGAGGTGCCAATCTTTGGACAAATAAGGTATTCAAAGTTAAAATGGTCAAATTTAATTACCTTTAAATAAATGAACCATGGAAATATCCACTTATAAATAAAGACAAAGTTTACCATGAAAGTTAGTCAAATAGGGAAATTGTTTGCTAAACGAACAAGTGCCATGCAGTGGCGAGTACTTGTCATTTTAATATTGTAATACAAATACAATAAATGTAATAATATAAGTATAAATAAAATAGAAATAGAAATTTTCAATGTAATTTTAATTTGAATTATATGCATTTGAGGTTAAAATTATATGTATTGTAATTTGATTTTAACCAATGATATTGTATTAGAAAGGGCAAGATGCATTGTAATATTATTCAATTATATTCCATTTATAATTGTTAGAGTACAAAATAACCTTACCCAACTAAAATAAATAATTTTAATACTTTAATAACTAAAATATTATTATTGAAAGATTATTATAAAATATTACTATAATACTATAGTATTATTAAAATATTAAAACCAAGCAAGCCCAAGAAGTAGAAAAAATTGAGACTTTGGAAGCTTTAGGCTCAGGTAAATTCAATTCTCTCCCTGATTGTCTCAGTGAGCCTACCAAAGCTATTACTAATGTAGAGGAGATCATCAATGCTAATCGTAATAGCTTTCTTAGCCTGGAGAGCAGAGCAGGGGCCACTAAAAAAAGACTTTATAGATTTGAGAACACACTCAAAAAGATTGGTGAGCAAAGTCATAAGATTCTTAAGGCCTCCTTGGCTTGTATGAAGGCTCTTATGAGTAAGCTTGAGAATGACCATGGGGATAAGGCTTTGGCAGGCATCATTGAAGTGAAGGAAGATACCCCAAAGGATAAGGAGACTGGGCTTGGGAGAAGAACGCAGGTGAACACCAGAAAGATGCAAAGCCATAGCAAGGAAATTGAGGAAATCAAGTGGGCGGTTGATAATATGGAACAGCTGGAGCTGGAAGCTACTGAAATGTTTTAGAACTTAACCTAAATTTGGTCTCTTTCTATCGGTCCTTTTGGTTTTTGACTAGTTGTCTCTAGTTTGCTGATGTTTTGCTCATCAGTTATCCTTTTCTTTGGCATTGTGTTTTGTGTTTTGCTACGCTTTAATGTAGATCTTTTGATCTTTTGGCTGTAATGGGTTTAGGAGCCTATCAAAACCTATTTTCCCTTATTCAAAAACTAAAATATTATTATTGTAAATATTATATTATTATTATCATCTTATTTTCATTAATATATTAATAATATTATTTTATTATAACATTTAATATCATTAAATTGTATAAGGGTAGCCTTAACCTAACTAAAACTATATATAAAGAGTGATAGCACCAATAATATTGAATTGGGGTAATATAACATTTATGTTTGTGCATGGAAAGAATATTTACATATTGGAGGTGTGATAAAAGTTAATTGCATGGAAGTGTAAAAATTGGTAATTATGATTTGAATTTGGAATGTGTGTAATGAAAGAGAGATAGAGGCTAATACAATAAGACATATTTGACACAAGATTTCATCATTTGCTAATATTTAACTATAGTAATTTTTTTTTCAAAATGGACACAAAATTAAATTAAAATTTATACAATGTAAATTTTACTATGTACATTTTTCCCTCTAATTCCATCTTGAAAGGTTTGTCTTTTATCTTAAACATTTGCCTCTACATGAAAACAAAAAAAGTGAGCCTCTTTTTCTCTCATACATACATGTGAACATTTTTAAAAAATGAGCCTCATTTTCATGACAGATATGATCATTTAAAAAAAAAAATAGAAAAGAAAAGAAAGGGGAAAATTAAATAGTAAAAGTCACGACATTTAAAAAATATAAGGTATGTATATTTAGAAAATTCACATAGAGGAGAAAAATTTGTAGAGTAATTTAAGAAAAAAAATGGTTACAAGAAAACATTGTATTTGTGCCTAAACCTAACTCAAGAATGTATTTGTGGAGAGACAATAGTTGAATGTCATGGGTGGCCTTTATTAACTTCCTAACACATTCATCCGCCATTATTATCAGCATTCCAACAAAAATAGTGGCAAAAATAAGAAAAAGAAGCCACCAATTTTTGCAGATGAGGCTGTTAGGCTTCAACTCTCCAGAGAGTATGGGTACTTCGATTGCTACTTGGATTCTCATGCGTTAAATAACCAGACCTTGGTCTTGGCTTTGGTCTTCTTATAGCTTGCGAAAAAAATGGGAATCATTTGATGAACACTAAAATTAACGGGAGAAATGGTAAACCATTACAATTATTATTACCATTCTCTAGAACAAAAAACTCAACGTAGAGAAACTGTAACTTACGAGTAAAGATGAAACCATCAAGATTTAAAGGAACCAAAATTAATGGGGATTTAAGTTATCGTTTTCTTTGCATGACCATCCTTATCAAATAGGCTGAAAGCCTTCTTAATTCTAGAATATGGTCCCTGGCCAATTGTTCAACCATTTCTCACTTCAAAAAATCAAAACCCTACAACTCTAAGTTGTCAATAAGCAAAACCAAGTCCCAAATAACCAATAAAATTTTAAATAAAAGTTGTACGTGTTGAGATTGAGTCTCAACAAAGTTGGAAGATTTGATATAATATGTTGTGTTGTGTCGTAAGAGGAGGAAACAAAATAAATAATGCCTCCAAAAATTACTCAATCGTCTGATATTCTATGGTAATGAATAGTTGAGATGGACACTTCAATTTAGACAAAAGCCCCCTTACTATGTCATCACTTTACACCATCTCCTGTTGTTGGCCTACATAAACTCTTTTAACCTTTCCTCTTAGCATCCTACCATAGCCCCTTTACCAAGATAAAGTAAAATGAAATTTGCATATGAAAAGTTTCTAACATTTGAAATAACCTTTCAACTTCTCATGGTATAATTTAGTGCATTGCATAAGACAAACTTTGAAATGCTATGATTAACTTATTATAAATAACATGTTCTGTTCTTTTCAATAATATTATACATTTCAAATTAACTAAATAAAATAACATAACAAGGATTAGAGAGTTTAGAGTCTACTAGTATCCACAATAACTGCTCCATATCTCAAGCCTCAACACAAATCAACAAGAAGGAGAGCATTACTTGAGTGATTTTCCTCCAATCATAGACATTGAGTTCTTTAAACACTACTCTATTTTTAAATTAACTGAGAATGAAATATAATATCAATAGTACTAATGATCTTAGAGACTTTGTTCTTAGTAAGATCTTTCTATCTCATATGAGACTGTACTAAGAAAGAGTCCATCTTCTTTTAATATAAAAACTTGAGAATAGTAGGACTATAATTCCCTTTCAAATAAAGATAAAGCATATTTTCATAATAATCCTCAAACCCTTGCATAACTTAAGGAATCCATATGAGCATTTCAAACTATGCTCCATAATTAAGAAGATGATAGTGATAATTTAGCTCAAATCTCTTTTCTATTATTTCTTCAAAAAAATGTAAAATTCTTTCCAACGTTTCAATCTGTTGAATTTATCTTGAGGTTTGAACTCAATAATTGTTTATGATAGGTATGTTTAGATTTAATTACTTAAAAAAAATCTAAGTCTTCTATGTGTATTTTTCTCATATCCTCTATGGTTTCTTGGTTGGGAACTACAAGACACATGGATTTATAGGATAACATATGCCTTGAGAAGCATCCTTTCCATCATACAAAATACCTTTGCCATTAGACAGTCCAATATTGCACATCTTTGCACCAATTCATACTTACAATCTTTTGAAAATGTTGACAAAAGAACAAATTCCTTACATTTATTGCAGTCGTTGTTAGGCGGGGGTTCTGCACCATGATTTCAAATTTTAATTAAAGCAATGGTTGAGTTGTAGATTAGAGAGAAAATAAAATTTTAGAGGAATAATAATGGCAATGAATTTTTATCTAATGGTTTTGATAGATTATATAAAGATTGTGATATTCATAGACTAGGAACACTCCATATTCTCCACAACAAAATAGAGTTATAGAGAGAATAGAAGGGACGCTAACATACAAGGCTAGGAGTATGTTGAGTGGTGCTAGTCTAGAACCAATTTTTTGGGTCATAAGCCTTCATTGAGACATCTTAGAGTTTTTGGTTGTGATGCATATGTAGTTGTGTCAAAGGAGAAGAAAACAAAGTTGGAGACAAAGATTGTGGAATATATCTTCATTAGGTATAATTTTGGATTAAGGCAAAAATGGGTTTTGAAGGGACCCGAAACCCTTTAACAAAAACAAAGATCAGTGTAGGACCTGCTCCTGACTCCTTTTGGTCTAGTTTGATTAATAGATTTCAAAGGAAGCTGGCTGGTTGGAAAGGAGCTTTGTTAAGCCAATTGGGTAAACTTTAATTAATTAAGGCTTCGCTTCAGAACCTCCCTATCTATGCTATGAGTCTATTTAAAATTCCTGCCAAATTTGCTGATAGAATAGAAAGTATACAAAAGCACTTCCTTTGGTCGGGCTCTAAATCCAAGAATAGGCTTCATTTGGTCGCCTGGGATCAAGTTTGTTTTCCTAGAAATAGGGGACGCCTAGATATTAGGCATCTAAGAGACTTTAATAGAGCTTTAATGTCTAAGAAGCTATGGAGGTGTTTAAAAGAGAACAATGAGTGGATTGTTATTTTCAAAGACAAATACCAAATTCATGGTTTCCAAAGAATGTTGGAAAATTATTCCCTCCTAACTTATGTCTCTGATCTCTGGAATAACTTCTTTAGATTCTCTTCCATTATTTCTTAGGGAAGCCAAAGGGTTCTGGGAAATGGTAGAAATATAAGGTTTTGGGATGATTGGTGGATAGGAGAGAGACCTTTGTCTAACTCGATGTGGGCTTCACAATTCAAAGAGATATGCATTAATTTGATTGGAACTTGGGTTGCGGATTATATCAGTAATGGAGTTTGGGTGGACCTCAAAACCTTGGATGCTTCTTTGTCTCCTTTGTTTTCTTGGCTAAACCTGATCATCATTCCATCCTCTCTGGTGGAAGATGTGGTTATTTGGAATGACTCTACTTCAAGGTAGTTTTTGGTGGCAGCTGCTTTTAGAATCATCACCAGGTCTTTTTCTCCTCCCCTCTTTTGGGCTGGAGTTTGGAATAAACTCTTAATTCCTAAAGTTAATATCTTCTTCTGGTTATTCATGCAAACAAGATCTGTACCAATGATAATCTCTGTAAATATTGGATCCCCATCACTAATAGATGTTTTTTTATGTAAAGAAGAAGTCGAGAATGTTGATCATCTGCTCTTACATTGCTCCTATGCTATGGACATCTGGGTCTTCTTTTTCAACCTGTGGAATTTTAATTGGGTCCCCCTTGATTCTGTCCAGAACTTTTGGTTCCAATGGAAGTGCCCTTATGACAACCATGCGATTGGTATTCTATGGAACTTATCCCTACCTCATATTGCTTGGGGTTTGTGGAAGGAAATAAATAATAGCGTCTTCAAAGATATGGAATCCACTTCTCTTGTGGTGGCTATCAGAATAAGAAATGCTATTAAGGAAAATTTCTTAATTACTATCCTAGAAGGAAAGATGATCCTCCTCTTGAGTTTAGCCAGGAAGAATGGGATACTATCAAGTGGTGGCAGATATGCTAGAATATATCTATCCCTATTTATAAAATCAAACATACCAAAGAGAATGCTTCTTGGAATCCACCCCTTTCAGGGTGGATCAAAATTAATATTGATGGGGCGGCCAAAGGAAATCCTGGGCTGGCTGGATATGGGGGAGTGGCAAGGAACCATTTGGGTTTGCTAGTCTTTGCAGTAGCACTCCCTTTGGGCACCCAGACTAACCATTTTGTGGAGGCTAGCACCACCTACATAGGACTACACATGGCGAGCAAGGAGGGGTTCAAATGGGTCTGGTTGGAGAGTGACTCTCTTAACATCATCAAATGCATTTAGAGATGTACGGTGCCTAGCTGGACTATTTAAAACTTAATTAAGGATTTCCTTGAAATGATAGCTAGGCTGGAGGATTTCAAGATCTCGCACGTTTTTTGGGAAGGAAACAAACCGATGGATCATTTGGCCAACTTGGTTGTGGGTAATGTGGTGGTTAAATGGTGGAGAGGAGAGGAAACTTTCCCGAAAACCCTGTGCGACTTGGAAAGAAATGATGCCAAGATCTTCAGCCTTTCCAATGAAATTTATGATGGGATGGGAGTTGATGGGGTGGTATTTCAAATTATTACCACTTTGAGAAGTTTTAGAACTTTCAGTTTGCCCTATTTCTAGTTTTCTTTCCTCCTAGTTTTTCTAGAGCCTCTGATTTGCTCGAGCTTCAGAATGGGAGGTGAAAAGAATAGGTTTGAACCCACAACCTATGATAAGTGGCAGAAGAATAAGGAGGTTTGGGAGAAAAATTCTGACTGTGGTATGGTGCCCTTTTTGGAGAGATTGCATTGGCATTTTTCCATTGTTACGAAAATCTTTGTTAAAGGTTGGAATAAGGGTGTGCTGACTACCTTTGGTGTGGAGTTTCAAGTCGATGAAAACCTAGTTACCACTTGTATTGGTCTGGATATGAAAGGCATTAAATTCTATAGAGACATGAAGTTGGGTGAGGAGGCTATTGTTTCCTTTTATGATAAGGAAAAGGAAAGACTAGGTGTTATGGAAATGGTAGATGGTAGATATAACAAAAAAGTGTTGATTTCCCTCTGGGCTAATATGGCAGAATTCATCATGAGGTACATCACCATGGATGGTAGATATGCTAGTATTTTCTCACCTTATTTTACTATCTTAAACCATTTTAGACATGGTAGATTTATCTCCATTCCCTTTAATTTGGTTTTGTCTTTGGAGAATAGTTTAGCTAAACATTTTGAAAACCAAGATAACCCTGTGATTCATGAAGGGCTTATCTTGTTGATTATGGATTATGCCCAAGCTCATGAAGTGAAACTCTTCCCCAAGGATAAAACCCACATTTCCTCCTCTAACCCTGATGTATAGTTGGTTTCTAATATGGAGATGGATGAGGATGACAGTGGGACTACCATGGATTGGCATGATATCAAGGATATGGAGGACCCTGAGTATAGAACAAAGAAAGAAGGGGAGCTTATGGTGGCCCTAGGAACTAACAGTAGTATGAAAATCAATCCTCCGAGGTGGGCAGATAGTAAGTTCAAATCTAGCAAGGTGAACTCGCAATGTTGGTTCCCACTTTTTGCTACATCCTAATTTTTGCTGAAATCATACATTTTTTTAGAAAATATAATGATTTAAGCTTTAAGAGGTCCCATTTGAAGTAATTAATTGAAGAGAGTTAGATCAAAGGCTCTTAGATAAAAATTTCTTGTATAGAATCTCTCTACTTCTAAATCATACTTGCAATGGAGTCTCGTTTTCATCTATCAAATGCTAATAAAAAACCAATTTTACATTAGCTTTTGGGGGGTCAAATGAATTCATTTAGAAGTTTTGTTTTTTTAAGTATTTAGTCCTTATTATAAGATTTCCAAATAGTATAATTTTTAATATATTTTATTTTATTTCTTATGAATGTAGGTTTTTCACTGAACACGAACTTCTTTTTTCAATGCATTGGAAAAAAAAGTAAACTAATTCAAAAAATTCTGAAAAATATCTATGCACTAGGTATTGATGTCTTCTTTCTAACAAAAAAATAAAATGAAAAATGTTATATATATAGAACAAGTTATGTGTTCAAACGTACACCTATATCTAAATTATAATTAGTCAGACTTCAAAACTTAATAAAATAAAAAAACGTTCAATATATCACTATCAAACCAACTGCATGCATTGGGTATTGATGCTACAAACTAAAATTCAAAAGAATTAAGTTTTTATCATTTATAGAAAAAAAGTTATGCGTTTCAGGATGCACATCACTCTTAAAAAATATTGTTTGCTGTAAAAAAATACTTTTTGAGGGAATTGAAAAATCTATAAAATTTTATAAAAAAAAATTGAAATAAATATATTTAGAATCTACAAACAACATGTTACAAATCACTAGTTTACATCATTATCAAATTCTTAATGGTTCAAAAGTTATAGGTGTCGGAAAGTGAAGGTTTTTTTTCAAAATGTTCATCTAAGTGTCAAAGTTGGTTAAAAAGTGGGAACCAGTATTATGAGTTCACCTAGCAGCATGAAAATGCAAGACCTAGAGCCACCCACCAAAAAGAAAATGAAACTAACCAAATCTAGTGGGTCCAAAGTCCCGGACCACGAGATTAGGTTGGAAATCCCTATCAAGGTGGATGATGAGAAATAGGGGTTTGTGATTAAGGAAAATAAAGGCAAGATAAAGGAGGAGAGGATGATGGGAAATCTGCTATTGGAGACTAATAGAAGTCAGGAGAACTACTAGAAGTGGGTGGAGAACGAAATTGGATCCCTAAAAGATGGGATTAAAGGAATTGTTGTCACTTTCATGGAATCCCCTGGGCACAATAAAACTGAGAAGATCATAAGTATGATCCAGAAAATTTCTTAGGATGTTGAAACTATGAAGGTTGACCAAGAGTGTAGAATTGAGAAGTTGGAAGAGGATGTGAGTAAGATCAAGGAAAACTTGAACAATCTGGTGGAAATTAGTAGCCAGGCAATGAACAATGGTGTTGATGGTTTGGAAAAAAATAATTCCATGATGACTGATTGTAGAACCAGGACCATCGGAGTGACCCTTTCTTGGGGGAAATGCAAAAAAAAATGCATCAGAGGGTGGATAGAGTGCTGCTAGTGGGAAGAATAGCTCGGGTCCTTGTACTAGAACCAGGAGCTGGAGCCAGGACCAGGGAACCTCCAAATTCATCATGGAGGATTTGGAGAAAATTAATGGGAGTATTATTTAGAAAAATACTGAATTGATGCACTCTCTTAGCTGAGTGCTTTGCCCTATTTTTTGGTTCAATTTTTTTGGTTTTTGACTTTTGGTTTGTGTGGGGTTTGTACCCTATTCTGCTTAGTTTTTCAGTCTAGTTGCCTGTTGGCCTTGGTTTGTAATACTATGGGTTTCAGGTCCATGTAATACCTATTTATCTTTATAAAAAACAAGGAGTTAAGTCAACAAAGATCACTAAAACTGAACAGCCCCGTATATGACATTATCCACATTACAACAAAGGAGCATAGACCAGACAGAGCAATAAGACAAAAACAGAAACTAGCAGAAAAACCAAACACATAAAAGGTAGTAGAGAACCAGCACAGACACAACAATGAACCAACCCTAGTCTAGCAATTTCATTTACTATTCCATCTCTTTTTCAATCTCAATCATAGTGTTGATCATCTTCTTGAGCTTCTAAAAGTCAGGAGGAGGTCCAACTGCCTTTCTCTTCAACGCACCTCTGCTCTATTTGTTGGGTCTCGAGGAGATATCATGCTTAGTATTAGAATCCACATCCACTACATCCTTCAATTGGAACTTATCTTCAAGGTTGCAAAACATATTCTTAAAGCTTTCTACAGTGGCACCAATCACCCCATGACTAGTTTTGACAACCCCTTTGACGAATTCCTTGATTTTAGCATTTTGGTCTTCCAGTGTAACCATGTAACCATTCTGTCTTCATAGCCTTTCTTGAAGTTATCTAAAGCCTCTATAGTTGTTTTAATGCATTCAATGACAGAGGCCTTCTCCTTCTCAAACCTAGGGGTAATCTCATCCAACACCTGCACTTTCTCCAACTGCTTAACATTATCTTCATTAAGTATAGTTATGGTGTGAAATGATACAATATTTGGAATCCTATTGCACAAAAGGTAATACATATTAGAAGTGTTATTTTTAGATAAACTAACACTCATTATGTTACATTGCAACCAAAACAAACTAAATATAAAGATGTGTGTCAACTTATTTCTACACTTGAGAAAGTCACTAAGTGTAAGAGAAATCTTGTATCACCCAAAAATATTATATTTTTCATTTTGGTTTCTATCTTTCTTTAGTTGTTTTGGAGCTCATGATGACACTAAAGAGGTGTAGGACAATTAGAATCTTGAAACAACCAAAAAGATTTACTTACTTTTCTTAGTAAGTTGGCCTATTCAGGTTTGTATGGAAATGAAAACTAACCCCAATGAGACAAAATAAAAAATAAAATTATTGGTAAAAGAATCATTGCAATATCTGATAGTTCTGATACTTAAAGATAAGTACAGATGCCAAGCTAATAATATGAGAGGGGGGGGTGAATCATACAAACTTAATCTTCCAAAAAACATCAGATTCAACCTCGGTAACATATGCTTCAGTAATATAACCAAAACTGCTAAACATGCAAACTCAAAAGCATATAAACATCATAATACTCATAACACCAGATTTAACGTGGAAACCCAAATAGGGAAAAACTACTATGGGATTTCGGACCCACTAAGAAATATACTCTTCTAGAGTATGCTCGGTTAAAAGCAAATCCTGCTAAAGATTACAAACACATTGCTAGATGTGACCCGGTTAAGGGATTTCCCTCATATCTGTTAGGATCTTCACCTTGTTAGAAGTGACCTTGTTAAAGAATTTCAAACACTCAATCAGAATGTCACCTTGATAGAGGGTTTTACAAATAAGACTGTTAAGGCCACTCGGTTAAGAGATTTTCTGTCACTTCACAAAATAACAATAATAAAAATCTATCTGCAACTTCACATCTAAAATGCTAAAGCAGATTCTTATTTGCTCAATAGAATTTAGGACTTATCTTGTCCATCAGCCGGGCTCTATACTCTATTATTCAAACAGGTCTTCAAGCTTCTGTGCTCAGTAATCACTATGTAGCATCCCTGTGCATACACTGCCCACATACATTATTTATCAATAGTTCCTTATTTATAAACAATAGCTAACCGCTTAATCTCCTTAATCCCATTTCCCATGATCAATCATAGCCATCAAATCTTCAGACTTTGACCAGGTTCAATGTATCCTTTGATCTGAAAATGTTTTACCCCACCTTGGAACTTGCATATATTTCTTGGAACTTGTGCTAGGGTATTGCGGTTCAATCTAAGCTGTAGATCTTTCTACAGATTTTCCTTTGCCATAGATTGTTTAACAAACTTCATTCATAGCATACCAATCATTTAATCATAGCCAGCTCATCAACCTCCTTCATTAAATAATTCATGTAATCATTTAATGCATTCTGTTATTACTCAGTTGCAACTCAGTAAATACTAAACTTCACTCCGTAGACATTCTGCCTTCATTATTCGATAGCGATAACCTTAGCGTTTACCGACTAGGTTCTTTAGGGTTTACCGACTAGGTTATTTGCTCGGTAACATAGTATAGTATTAACCCTACATATGTATGATATCAAAACAATCTAAACATCATGATCTCATCATTGTCTAACTCGGTAATAGTTGCCCATTGAATAACTTATTTCTCCCCTTATTCATCATATTCTTTCTATGTCTTTTACCGACATCTTTATACTCATCAAATCATACTTCTCAAGATATGGCAACATCATACTGAATTAGAAAATCAATTTCTTGACATCAATGACAAAATAATAATATTAAGATAGAAAAACATCCTTAATCAGTTATATCCATAATCATCAACAACCTTCTCAATATCCTTATTGAAATGCCAACAATCTCTCCTTGCTTGTTATAATGCCAACAATCTCCCCCTTTGGCATTGATGGCAAAACCAATTGATTTGACCTAATTAATTCGGATTGCTGTGAGATTCTGAAATGCTGAAATGTTCTCCTTCTATCATCAGAATTCTCCCCCATACATTAGTCTTCTGTTCTTTTCTCTTCAGTCTTGCTTTTTCCTTAGTCTTCTCCCCCTTTGACAACAATGCCAAAAAGTAAAGAACTAAAACATAATTTCTTCCTGTATGAAGTGATTTCCTGCTGTTATGTATAAACTTAGTCTCGATCAGAGCATTTATGTCTTTAATTCTTGTTCCCTGTATTGTTTCCTGCACACCTTTAGAAAACCTCCTAAAGTGTGTAAATCAGCATCAACTCCTAAAAGATATTTTGTAGAGTCATCGAATTGATGCCTTCACCGAACTCGGTCAGTGAGTAGAAGATAGGGGTAGGACCCCTAACTTACTTCTGAGATACTCAAAAGTGTGCCTTGGCAATGGCTTGGTGAAGATATCTACTATTTGTTCCTTTGTGCTAA
Organism: Cryptomeria japonica; assembly: GCF_030272615.1. Lineage (NCBI taxonomy): Eukaryota > Viridiplantae > Streptophyta > Pinopsida > Cupressales > Cupressaceae > Cryptomeria > Cryptomeria japonica. The sequence continues at coordinate 635,408,095 of NC_081409.1, read as the reverse complement.
CATACTCCAACACCACTTTCTTCGCTTGAGCTTCTTCTCTAAGATAATGATATTTGATAGAGATGTGCTTTGTCTTAGAGTGCATAATAGGATTCTTTGAAATGTTAATGGCACTAGTATTGTCACAGAATATAGTTACTGGCTCGGTAACTTTCTCATTTATACCTTCCAACAATTGTTTGATCCATGCTATGTTGGTACAATTCAATGCTGCAGCAACATATTCAGCTTTTGTTGTTGACCGTGAAACACATCCTTGTTTCTTGCTAAGCCAACTCACTAGTCTTTCTCCTAAAAAGAAAGCTCCTCCACTTGTGCTTTTCTTGTCATCAATGTTGCCTGCCCAATCAGCATCAGTATAAACTTTTAAATCAAACTCATTTCTTTTCTGATATACTAAGTCATAATCTTCAATGCCTTTCAAGTATCTGAAAATTCTCTTGATTGTTGTCATGTGTGTTTCCTTAGGATCTGCAGAGAATCTTGCAACTATACCTACTGCATGTGCTATGTCTGGCCTACTGTGAACAACATATTGTAACTTTCCAATCATGGATCGGTAAAGTGTCTCATCAAAAGATGCAGATTCATCATTCTTTGATAGTTTATAGTAGGTAGTCATAGGAGTACTTACTGGTTTTGAATCCTCCATTCCAAATTTCTTCAAGATTTCCTTTATGTACTTGGATTGAGTAATGAAAATATCATCTTTCATTTGTAGTATCTATAAACCTATAAAATACTTTCTCACCGATTAATGACATCTCAAATTCTTTGCTCATTTCATTTCCAAAGTTCTTACATAGAGAGTCATTTCCACAAAATATAATGTCATCAACAAATATGGCTGAGATCAGTATTCCATTTTCATCATTATTCATGTACATATTGTTGTTTTCACTTGTTCTTATAAAACCAATCTCGATTAAATAAGAGTGCAATCTTTCATACCATGCTCTAGGTGCTTATTTCAGACCATATAAAGCTTTGTTCAATTTACATACCTGATCTTTATTATTGTCTTTAGCAAATCCTTCAGGTTGTTCAGTAAAAACTTCTTCTTCTAATATACCATTCAGAAATGCAGATTTGACATCCATTTGATATACCTTGAAATTCTTGTAAGCAACATATGCCAATAATGTTCTTACTCCTTCAAGTCTAGCCACAGGTACAAAAGTCTCACCATAATCAATTCCTTCTTCTTGGGCATAACCTTTGCAAACTAGTATTGCTTTATTTTGAATGACCTCACCTTTTTCATTCAGCTTGTTTCTGAAAATCCACTTTGTACCAATTACATTTTTGTCCTTTGGTCTTGGGATTAGTGTCCATGTGTCATTCTTCTTGATTTGATCAATCTCTTTTTTCATAGCATTTATCCAATCTTCACTGTTAAATGCCTCTTTCACTATTCTCGGTTCAAATTCAGATATCAGACATGTGTTCTGTCTTAGTTTGTTCCTTGTCATCACTGGGTCATCCTTATCTCCTATAATCTGACTTGGTGCATGATGTCTTCTGACATACTTGGCTAATACAGGCTCGGTAGGCTCTGTATGATCTTCTTCATCACTCGATAACTGAATATTCTCTTCATTTCCTTCTGCAGTTTTCTTGGTAGGACTTGTCTGTTGAACATAGACAAATTCATCATAATCTTCTGGTTCTTTGGAATTTCCTTCATCATTTTTTTCTGCAAATTCATCAATTTTCACATTTGCGCTTTATACTATTTTGTTAGATGATTTGATCAGACATTTAAATGCTTTACTTCTAGAAGAATAACCAAGAAATGTTCCTTCTTTACTTTTCTGATCAAACTTGCCATTTCTATCGTCCTTGTGTACATAGCATCTACTTCCAAAGATTTTAAAATAACTTACATTAGGTTTCTTGTCATACCAAATTTCATATGGTGTCTTCAAAGTACCTTTCTTCAATTGTACTTGGTTCAGGGTGTAAATTGTTGTGCTTATTGCTTCTCTCCAAAATGTTTGTGGCACTTTCTTTTCAATCATCAGGGTTCTGGCACAATCCACAATAGATTTGTTTCTTCTCTCAGCTATTCCATTTTGTTGTGGAGTTCTCGGTGCAGAGACTTGTCTTTTTATACCATGATCATTGCAGAATAAGTTGAACTCACCAGATGTGAACTCTCCTCCTCTATCTGATCTAAGACATTTCAGTTGTCTTCCTGTTTCATTTTCAACTCTTGCCTTGTACCATTTAAACATTTGAAAAGCTTCTGATTTTTCTTTTAAAAACATTACTGACATCATCCTTGAGTAATCATCCACAAATAATATGAAATATTTATCACCATAATAACTTTGAACTTTCATAGGACCACAAAGATCAGTGTGCACAAGATCTAAAATTCCCTTAGAAGTGTAAGAGTTAATTGTAAAGCTTGATCTTGTCATTTTGCCCATCTGGCATCCTTGACACATAGAATTATTAGGTTTTTCAAGACTCGGTAGACCTTGTACTCAATGCTTCTTGCTTATTTTGATCAGATTATCAAAATTTACATGACAAAACCTTTTATGCCATAGCCAAGTATCATCTATCTTTGCATACAGATACTTATTCCGAGTTGAGTCAAGGTGAAATGTGTTACCTTTTGTTTGTGTCCCGGTAGCAGCTATCTTTCCATTCTTGTCATGAACTTTGACAATTCCTTTCTGAAATTCTATTCGGTATCTTGTATTGTTTAGCTGTGTTACACTCAACAAATTGTATTTCAAACCTTCAACCCAATAAACATCATTGCATCTTGCATTATCAAGAAGTGTTATAGATCGTTTACCTTTTATTGGACATGGTGCATCATTACCAAATCTTACATAGCCTCCATCATAGTCTTCTAACATAACAAACTTGTGTTTATCACCTGTCATATGATGTGAGCATCCACTATCTATGATCTAAGAATCATTAGTATTTATGTGAGATATTAGGGCTTTTTCTTCATACCTTTCTTCATCTGATCCATCTTTGATAGCCACATAAACTACTTCCTATGTATCAGTTTCATCTTATTTATCATCATTGGATTCCTCATCAACTTTTAAGCATGACTTTCTATCTCTTCTTATGAAGTCTTGGTGTCCTCTGTAATGATTATCTTTCTATCTATCATCTCGCTAATCTCTCTTTTCAGTAGAATCTTTATCAAGACAGTTAGAAGCCATATGTCCTATCTTATCACAATTGAAACATTTCAAAGGTAGTTTTCCTTTATACTTACCTTTGCCTCTCGATAACCTTCTAGCTAATAGTGCTTCAAACTCTTCTTGCTTTCTGATTTCCTCATATAGTTTGTGTACTTCCTCCATGTTCTTGTGAAATCTTTCACTTGCTCCACTATGATCTCCGTCAGAGTACATATACTTTCTTTCATTGTAATCATTACATTCATCAAGATGAAAAGAACTAAATGCAGATTCAACTTTATTTACCGATGATCCACTGTTATCAAAGTTACTTAACTCAAATGCATGTAGCTTACCAATAGTAGCATCTAAAGAAACTGGCATATTAGGTACAAACCTCAATTCATTAATTGCAGAGACTCGGATTGCATAAGCTGGTAGAAGGGTTCTTAACAACATACTTGTTATATCTTTTTCTTCAATAGTTCCACCTGCTCCTTTGTTTTGATTGACAATCTCCTTTAGTTTTGTACTGCACTGGGTTATGTTCTCACCTTCATTCATCCTCATAGACTCAAGTTGTCCTCTTAGACTATCCAGTTTTCTCTTTGAACATGTTCATCTCCACCATACACAGATATGAGCTTGTCCCACATAGCCTCTGCATCATTGCAGCCTTCGAGATCATTAAACTTTGAATCGGTCAATGTAGATGTTATTTCAATCATTGCTTGGATATGTTATTGCTTTGCCTTTATCTCTTCCATTGTCAATGGATAGGTGCTCGGTGTAATGAAATTATTCTCCAGGTAATATAAAACATATTCTCCAACTCCTAATAGGTCTAGCTTCATCCTTTTCTACCATGTAGATAAACTTGACTTGTTCAGCTTCGATGCATCCCTCTTATACATCTTTGGATCTTTGCCTAAAGTACCTTTAAACTTTTTTCTTCCGGAGTCCTGAAGCTCTGATACCAATTGATAGTTCTGATACTTAAAGATAAGTACAGATGCCAAGCTAATAAGATGAGAGGGGGGGGGTGAATCATACAAACTTAATCTTCCATAAAAACATCTGATTCAACCTCAGTAACATATGCTTCAGTAATATAACCAAAACTGCTAAACATGCAAACTCAAAAGCATATAAACATCATAATACTCATAACACCAGATTTAACATGGAAACCCAAATAGGGAAAAACTACTATGGGATTTCGGACCCACTAAGAAATATACTCTTCTAGAGTATGCTTGGTTAAAAGCAAATCCTGTTAAAGATTACAAACACATTGCTAGATGTGACCCGATTAAGGGATTTCCCTCAGATCTGTTAGGATATTCACCTTGTTAGAAGTGACCTTGTTAAAGGATTTCAAACACTCAATCAGAATGTCACCTTGCTAGAGGGTTTTACAAATAAGACTATTAAGTCCACTCGGTTAAGAGATTTTCTGTCACTTCACAAAATAACAGTAATAAAAATCTATCTGCAACTTCACATCTAAAATGCTAAAGCAGATTCTTATTTTCTCAATACAATTTAGGACTTATCTTGTCTATCTGTTGGGCTCTATACTCTGTTATTCAAACGGGTCTTTAAGCTTATGTGCTTGGTAATCACTATGTAGCATCCCTGTGTATACACTTGCCGACATACATTGTTTATCAATAGTTCCTTATTTATAAACAATAGCTAACCACTTAATCTCCTTGATCACATTTCCCATGATCAATCATAGCCATCAGATCTTCAAACTTTGACCAGGTTCAATGTATCCTTCTATCTGAAAATGTTTTACCCCACCTTGGAACTTGCATATATTTCTTTAACAAACTTCATTCACGGCATACCAATCATTTAATCATAGCTAGCTCATCAACTTCCTTCATTAAATAATGCATGTAATCATTTAATGCATTTTGTTATTACTCGGTTGCAACTCGGTAAATACTAAACTTCACTCAGTAGACATTCTGCCTTCATTAACCAATAGCGATAACCTTAGGGTTTACCAACTAGGTTCCTTAGGGTTTACCAACTAGGTTCTTTAGGGTTTATCGACTAGGTTCTTTGCTCGGTAACATAGTATAGTATTAACCTCACATATGTATGATATCAAAACAATCTAAACATCACGATCTCATCATTGTCTAACTCGGTAATAGTTGCCCATTGAATAACTTATTTCTCCCCTTATTCATCATATTCTTTCTGTGTCTTTTACCGACATCTTTATACTCATCAAATCATACTTCTCAAGATATGGCAACATCATACTGAATTAGAAAATCAATTTTTGACATCAATGACAAAATAATAATATTAAGACAGTAAAACATCCTTAATCAATTATATCCATAATCATCAACAACCTTCTCAATATCCTTATTAAAATGGCAACAATCTCTCCTTGCTTGTTATAATGCCAACAATATCATGTACTATTTGGAAGATAAATTAAAGTTTTCTTCTTGAGAAATTTATCTAATGAATATTTAATCTCAAAATTGAGGACCTTAGAAGCCCCTAATGAAAGTTTGTGAATTAGACAAATAGATCTTGGCATCATTTGGAATTTTAGATCTCTTTGCAAGTTTTCCAATAATATGTTATAATAGAAAATGGGCCTAATTAATGGTTATGGCTCTTGAAAGTTGTACCACCAAAACTCAATGTTCAATGACAAAATCACTTTGATGGGAAAATGAACCACTAGACTATTGGGCACCAAAAAGTAGAAAAGTTACACTTCCCAAAACATTCTAAGGTAGTTATTGGTGCTAAATAAAGAGATGAACAGGGGTTACATAACATAATTCTTATTGTGAAATTTTTGGCTCTATCTTGTAGATATATGTAATAAGAAGGGCACATGTGGCTATATCATGTTATTTTTTGTATGTTGTAATTTCATTTGCTTGAGATACTAGAAGGAAAGTGTCTCTTGTATTTATTCTTTATTTTCTCTATTGTTGTTGTGTATTTGGGTTTGTAAGGGGAGTACCCTTCATCAAGTGGTATCAAACCAAAATTTCCTGACTGTGTAAATAGTTTGCAAAATGTGAGGTAGTTTGCACCAAGATAGTGGTTTTGGGTCTATAAGAAAAGTGAGAAAAAAAATCCTTCCATGAAGGAACCATGGTGCATAAATGTTGTGACAAAAGAGGGGTTTAAAGCCTACCAGAGTCAATTTAAAGGACTACAAGAAGAGGTATGCAAAGGAGTTGATATTAAGGCTAGAGATGAAAGTGAAAATGAAACTGAGGAAGAAGGCTAGTTTGAAGAAGAACAAGAAGAAATCAAATATCCTAACAAGGCTATATATTTTAGGGCCATTTCCATGATTTAAAAAAGGCAAAAGGTTAGAGTTTCCACATTTTTTGAAAATCTTAATTTAGAAGGTTTGATTGATTGGATCAATGATATTGAAGAATATTTTCAATACGAAGAAGTCAAAGATCCTAAGAGGGTCAAATTTGCAAAGACCAAGTTGAAAGGTATTGCCAATATTTGGTGGAAATAAGTTGAGCTAGAAATAAATAGAAGAGGGAAGGAGAAAATAATGAGATGGGATCAGCTAGTAGAAAATTTTAAGAGATAGTTCATTCTTGTCATCTCTAGGCTTGATTTGCCGAAGAAGATGCATGGGTTGAAGAAAGTAGGGAAATTTGTTATAGTACACAAATAATTTTATCAAATACTGATTATAACAGGTCATTTTGAGGACAAGAAGGATAAATTTTCTCGTTACAAGACTGGGTTGAAGTCAAGCATTCAAGAAGAGTTAAGTTTGGAAATAATGTCTATTTATTGAAGATGCATATCAATTTGATTTGAAGGTAGAAGAGAAGATAAATTGAAGATTTGGGAGCAAGAAAAATGGTAGAGGTCATGGTGGAAAGATTGGTAGATGGTCTAATGGAGGCCAAGATGAAAACTAGAAGAAGAATGAAGAATCTAGTAGTAGTCTCCACATAGGTAACACATTTAGGTTCGAGCTTTCTGACCCCAACCAGATTGGCTTAATGGATACATAAAATTATATTATATCATATTCATATATTGTATTTAATTCTTTTAACAATTTCATAGTCTCTCCTACCACATGTCCCCCGCATCCAACTCTTGCAAGTGGCCATGCATGAAGGGCGGGCCCTACGAGCCATCTAGGCACATCGAACAAAGTACTTTTTCCTTTGCCTCCCCATTATTGGGCCCCAATGGATAATATAATCACAAGGGGAATAATTTATACCATCCTCACAATCAAAAAAATGGATATCAAATGGAAATAATAAGAGGAAGAGGAATAGGACTATAAAGAGGATATTGTCATGGAACATGTTTCCAATATAGAGAAGAAGGATATAAAGCCTATGAGTGTCCCCAACATCAAGGAAGGAAAATATGAATACATGAGGGTAATGCATGAGTTGCCCATGTAGGAAAAGTTGTTTAGTATTCACATTTTGAAGATGTATCTAGAGAGGATAGGTTCTTGTTACTAGAAGATCCTCTTTGAATCGTGAGAAAGAACCATCCCAAATGTAGAATTTGTTTCACACAAGATGTAAGTGAAATGGTGAAGTTTGAAATGTCATTATAAATAGTGGTAGTACTAATAAACTTGTTTTAGAGGAAATGATTAGTAAATTAAATTTAGAGAAAATAAGGCATCCACATCTATACTAGATTCCTTGGTTATAGAAGGACCACAAGGATTTGGTCAAGGAATAATGTTTAGTAAAGTTTGAAATTGGAAATTATTATTATGAGGTATAGTGTGATATTATGCTTATGGATGTTTGTCATATATTCTTAGGGATGCCATGGCAATTCAATCATCATGTAGTACATGTAAATACCTAGGATGAAGTTTGACACAATCTAAAGCCATTAAAGGAGGTAGAGGAAAAGATATGCAATAATGTAAGAATATGTCTAGTAGATGGAAGAAAAAATTTAGACAGCATGAAGCATGAGTATATGTGTTTTACTTTAATTACTAAATTTAACAAAGAGGAAGTAGAACATGTACCTATATAACTTGGAATTTGCTGGATGAGTTTCATGATATTGTATCTGATAATGTACCCGAAGGATTCCCACCAATTAGGAAGATAAGTCACTAGATGGACCTGATTCTTGGAGCTAATTTTTTGAATAAAGGCACCCTAAAGAGTGAATCGAGTAGAAAGTGAAGATTTGAATAGACACATACAAGATTTGGTGTAAAAGGGATTGATTTCAAAGATTTTGAGTCCATGTGTGGTACTTTTTGGTTTATCATTGAAGAAGAATGATAAATGGAGGATGTGTACAAACTCTCACACTATGAACAAGATTACCATCAAGTATATATTTCCCTCAAGCCATATCCCATGTAGGACCCATTTTAGCTCGCTTACACATTCATGATGTATACTTTCAAGAGGAGGTATGCCAACAAAGTATCCTATCAAAGTAATATTTTCTAATCATATACATTCATTATCAAATTTATCCATGGGTAACTCCAAATCCTTTAAATAATCAAAAGGCATACCTTATGGTAAACTTTGACACTAAATTTTTAGTGATTCTTTTTGTGTGGTATCGTTTCTTAAAGATGTTAAACCTTCAACGCCAACATAAATAATTGGGTTGACACTAAATGGAAAATGGTGGAAGTTTTCCTACACCAAAGGCACAAAGTAACTTAAGGGTAGTGAAAAAATTCAAAAAAAAGCACAAACCCTAACAAAGGTCACAACTTTTTTTTCTCATTTTTTTTATCCATATACCCCTTTCGATTAAAGAAATATCTAGAGTTAATATTTAAATACAAGTTATTAAATATAAGTTAGATTAGACTAAATATTTTTATTTGTTTTAACATGCAAAAATTAAATTGGTTATTAAAGATGTGTTTAATTTTAAAAAAACATCAAAGATATAGAGATTTTATATGAAAATGTTGAAGTTTAATGTGAAAATTTAAATAACAATGACAATATTTATTTTATTTAAAGAGATGAATGGTAACAACTCATCTACCATAATTAATGGTTTGTGATTTATTTTGATATTCTGAAAAAAGTTTAAAATGGTTATTAAAGATGTGTTTAATTAAAAAAAACTCACTAAAGATATAGAAAGTGTATATGCAAATGTTAAGGTTTATGTGAGAATTTAATTACCAATGGTAATATCTGTAGACACTTAAAATTGTCCTAGCCTAATTTAATAAATATTTTATTTATTTAATGATTTTATCCTAAGTCATTTATTAATTAAATAGATTTTTATTTATTTATTGAATTTATTAACCCTCTTCTAGTCTTTCCCTATTTAAATAAATATTTTTATTTATTTAAATTATCCTTTCTCTAAATTAAATAAATATTTTATTTAGTAATTGGCCCCACTTCTTCTATTAATTAAATATATATTTATTTATTTAATTAATTCATTATCTTTTTCCCTCCATGACACTTTTGTATTCATCTCTTAATTTACCTCTAACCATCTCTCTAATATTTTATTATTTCCTCTACCTACCCTTTAATCCTAGCCCGTCATTTATCCTTTCACCTCTTAATCTCAACCCTCCATTTTCTAAGGTGTCTTCTATATAAGAGGATCCTTTCATCCTTATCAACCCTAATGAATTTGTTTGCGATCAATCAATCTTTCATACTGATCAAGCAATCAAGCATCTACACAACCACAATACAAAATCTGAGAGCAACTATATCTAGAAAGATCAATGGAGATAGGAGACAATGGATATCAAACACTACTAAGTATGTGACTGGTATAGTCTTTCATGATTTTGGATATTTTGCATATTTTAGGTTCTTCATTGGTGTATGGTGGATTCTTGATTGTAGAACTAGGGTTTTATGTGGTTGGATCTTTGTTGGTTTTACAATAGCTTAACATTCCATTTTCACCATATACAATATCTATTTAAATAGTTGAAGGGTAACAACCTCCTCGTTTACCATAATTAATAGATTTTTCTAATGATTTCTATCATTTTTCATTGGAATGCTTGCATTAATTGTTATGGGACTTTTTCCTGTGAAATAATTTGTAATAAAGGAATATATAAATTTCAAAGTAATTAAGAAACATTATTATAATGAAAGTGTGTGACTTTTGTAACCACCCTTGGGGTATTATTAAAAACCCGTAAATTAATAGAGAATGGGGGAGGAGGCACAGGAGAAGAATACAGAGAAGGATAAATTGAAAGGGGCACAAGAGAGGGGATACTTAAGGTCTGGTGGTTGGGCATTGGGCATTGGAGAAGGGGCATACAGTGTGTGTCCAACTCGGGGTACAGCGTACACCTGGGAGTGTTCTGGCCAGGTCTGTGTGTATTTCATGTCGTGAAGGTATGTGGGGTTCTGTGTAAAAATCGTGTTTATTTCATGTCATGAAGGCATGTGGGGTTCTGTGTAAGAACTGTGTCCTCCTCGAGTGCTCCCTTGCCTGAAAACCCTCTACCCATAACTAATCCTCTCTCTACGTGTAGGAAAGCAGCCTCTCAATGATTTACAGATATGTATTTATCAATTTTGTTTATAGTCATTGCCCTAATTTTTCATTGTTATTATTATTAATGTTTTACTATTTAAATTATTGATATAATTTGATGTTTATAAAAGTTCCTTCTTGAATATATTTTTTGCATAAATATATTGTTATGTTTCTAATGTTTATTTAATATAATTTATGAGTAACTTATCTATTATTAAATTAAGTAAATTAAATGATTAATAAATTACCTTACTTTCAAAACTATTTGCATTGGGTGAAAAGGTGAATTACATTTTGGTATCAGAGCCAAAGTGATCTTTAGAGGCAAACAATAGGATTTGCATAAATGATAGGATTAATATATCTTAAAAATTTTACTTATAACCATATGATAACTTTTACCTTGAAAAGAAATCACTATTTAAATTTGCTAACTTTTACGTTGAAGAGAAATTACAATTTAAACTTGCCAAACTTTGTTACCATGGTAAATTGATAAATTAAATATTTTCAATTAATATTTCAAAAAAAAAAAGATTGAACAGAAAGAAACTTGAAGCAAAACATTGAAACTAAATATTAAATCTGCAACCCTATTGGTATGGTAAGTTGGATTGGTCGGAGTGTTAAAATTTACTAGCATGTGAAACATTTGAAATTATAACGTAGTAGTAATCTACCCTTTATAGTGACAGGAGATTTTGAAAGCAACTGTAGTATGAATGAATCTTTATCTTCTAGCCTGATAAAATTCTATTTCCATTTAGGGTTCTTTGTTCTAAAATTTGTTCCAAATCGATAGCAACTTCTAGTTATTCTTTAATGAGACTTTTTTAACTACTACATAAACGTCCCTCAATAATTTATTTATTCACCAACTTAAATATCTAAGATCTTGGTATATAGGAAGGAGAAATGAAGAAATATTATAAATCGGTAAGAATTATGAAATCCATCCATATTTTCTACTGTGTTAGTTTATTTTTCAAATGAATGTAGTCAAGTAAAAATACACATTTGAGCAAACTGTGATATGCTCACCTCATAGAATATTTGATGTGTTGATTAGAAAATGAAATTCATTAGTCTTATGTGTAAAACTAAGAAAAACACAAATGAGCAAAGTCTAGAACAAAATTCAAAATTGCAGCCAATATTTCATTTGAGAAATAGCTATTCAAACATTGGTACATTCCTTGCTTCATGAGTCACAAACTCACCATTAACACATTAATTTAAAATTTTGTAAAAATTAAGTTGCACATGTCCAAACCGCCTTGAAGCCAGAATAGAAGTTATTTATTTGATGGGGTGTTCACATGACAAAGATAATAGTATGACATTTGTATGTAGAAATGGAGTTGATCATTGATGCAATTGGTGCTATGAGAAGGAAAAAAATATAAAAAATCCTTTCTTTTTTTGTGCGTAGTCTAGTCTTGTTTGTGGCTTAATTGAACAATGCAGCTAGAAATTATTGAATTAATTGGCCAACAAAATAGATGTGTGCAGCCAGAACCATTCCTTAAATTTATTGAAGACATGTCCACATTATCATAGCAGATGAGAACTCTATATATGAGGATTTAGAATTAATAATTATTCTTCACTATGGTTTTGAATCTCTGCATACAAAGCTATGACATGTCAAGTGGAATGTAAACAAAGACAGGAAGTGAATTGATAAGGAATAAATTACCATGGAAGTGTGTCTTACCTCATTGAGTCTGTGCCTAAAGTGGGGTAGTATTTAAAATAATTAAAATAATAATAAGAATAATAATAATAATAAATATTTTGGGCACAAATTTACTTACATTAGTATTAATTTATCAAACTTTTAAGCAAACTAATCCAATGATTATAGCCAATAGATAAGCATATAGAAATGTATAAGATGATGAAGGGTTTCATAATGCTATTATTGTTCAATGATGATACTATGATAGTGTGAAAATAGAATAGGGAACGGTCATAAGTACAATAACATAAGTGAAAAGGTTGACCTAACATAAGTGAAAAGGTTGATGTGGGATTTAATTTGAAATTTGAATTTTTTTAATTTTAAGTTCAAGTTTTCATGTAGAGGCAACTAGGTGTAATTCCACACATGCAAATCTTATCTAGGCTAGCAAATGGAAGATTTGAATCAATTTTTATGGATGAGTGATGATAGCTAAAAATAATAATAATAAATTAATATACAAGTTTGAAATTTTCATCTATATATATATTTTTACTCCATATTGGTGTATGTGTGTATTATTATGAATATATATAAATCCAACAATCAACATGGAAAACATTTAAGAATACAAAGAAGAAAAACAAGTGGAGAACAAGTGTTTTACCCTTCTAAAATGAGTGTTTTGTTAGAAATTTGTAAAAGATAAAATAATGTTATAAAGAGAACATATTACACAATAAGAAAATAACTATAACTTGCTTGGATAATACCCTTAATAAAATGCAATTAAAATCAAGAAAGAGATTATGTCCAAGATAAATATGATAGGGATTTTCAACTATGTGAAAATATGGAAGGAGACTTTAAGGTTCTTACTATTCAAAATGGTTGATTAAACTCCGTTTAGTATGGAAGTATCTATGAAACTATCATACCAACACATAACCCATTAATGGAACATTAATGACATATATAAATCCCCCTCAATTGATTGTATATAAAGGGTGCATGAAGTTGTAGTAGTGGGTAATGTAAACATGGTAACATTTATGAAAGTATAAATCACTCGGCAAAGTAAATTGTCCTACCGAAATTGAAATTAGAAATTGTATCTTCTTAGTAGATGCTCCACATTTTGAAAACCCCTTTTTTTTTGCATAAGGTATATACATGAAGCTATAGGTTACATCATGGGCCCGTAACCCTTAGGTCCCAGGATCACTTTTCTCCTAAAATTAGTCAAATATTTTGCTATTAGAGTACATTGGTTAAAATGATATAATAGTTTACCAGATTTAGAATTAAAATATATATAAGCAAGGTCTTGGCTTATCTTCACAAGTTATAATCCATCTCAAGGTTAATAATATTTTGGTAGATAATAGTTATATACTCAAATTAAAAAATATTGTACTACATTTTGAAAGAAATCGGAAAAACAACAAATAAAGTGTGTATGGTCTCTTTGAATCATAAATCTTACTAGGGATATCCTTGTCAAGTGTCATCTCATCAAACATCCTTGGATTAAAACAAAGGAATGATTAAACCCAATTTTATGTTTTAATAACTTGATTTTTTTTAAAATATTTTTAAGATGCTTGGTAAGATTCCTATATTTTAACTTTATTTTGTACTTTTTTATTGGACTTGATCAACCCAATAACTTTGTACATGTTTTTCGTTTGATATATGAAGGGTATTCATGTAGGCTAGAATGCATGAATATTGTCATATCATCTTGGAATGTATGTTGAGTCTATAGACTGTATTTTTATAAATTATGGGTGACCATATATATAAGACATGCATGGTAAGTGTTGTGTGCTCACAAAAGGAGTTACATGAATGAGTAAAATGATTAAACACATAAACTATAATAAGTTCTCCAAATGCATGATATTTAAAGATGGAACAAAAAGCATATTTAAAAGAAGCTTTGTGAATTAAATGATGAAAATAATGTAGGTAAATTAAAATATAAATAGAAAATTAATCAAGTATGCAAATATTCAATTAATAACTACATGTTTCTCTTTGAGTTGTGATGCAGATGCATCTCTTTCTATTGAGGACAATACCTAAATTACAAGGGGAGAAATGTTATGGGACTTTTTCCTGTGAAAGAATTTGTAATAAAGGAATATATAAATTTCAAAGTAATTAAGAAACATTATTATAATGAAAGGGTGTGACTTTTGTAACCACCCTTGGGGTATTATTAAAAACCCGTAAATTAATAGAGAATGGGGGAGGAGGCATAGGGGAAGAATACAGAGAAGGATAAATTGAAAGGGGCACAAGAGAGGGGATACTTAAGGTCTGGTGGTTGGGCATTGGGCATTGGAGAAGGGGCATACAGTGTGTGTCCAACTCGGGGTACAACATACACCTGGGAGTGTCCTGGCCAGGTCTGTGTGTATTTCATGTCGTGAAGGCATGTGGGGTTCTGTGTAAGAACCGTGTCCTCCTGGAGTGCTCCCTTGCCTGAAAACCCTCTACCCATAACTAATCCTCTCTCTGCATGCAGGAAAGCAGCCTCTCCATGATTTACAAATATGTATTTATCAATTTTGTTTATAGTCATTGCCCTAATGTTTCACTGTTATTATTATTAATGTTTTACTATTTAAATTATTGATATAATTCGATGTTTATAAAAGTTCCTTCTTGAATATATTTTTTTCATAAATATATTGTTATGTTTTTAATGTTTATTTAATATAATTTGTGAGTAACTTATCTATTATTACATTAAGTAAATTAAATGATTAATAAATTACCTTACTTTTAAAACTATTTACATTTGGTGCAAAGGTGAATTACATTAATAGTAGATGAATGCATAAAGTGAAGAAAAAAAGAAAGAGGAAGATATAGGTAAATAAATCATTCAATAGAGAAGAGGTGGAGGTTGTTGGAGGTTATAAGCACATTATTACATATTAAGTATTTTTTTAGGTTTTTGCTAGGCTTTTGAAGTTCTAATTAAATTTTCAATTTATGATTCTACTTGTATTTTTAATCAATTTTTTCATTAGATGACTTGATATCTTTTGGTAGAGCCTTTGTTATCATACAAAGCATAGATGTTGATGTATAGTTTAAACTTATATGGAAAAACCAAAAATTGAAATGTTCACTTAAAGGTTGTATGGTGTAATTTTGAACTCTCTAATTCCTATCCACATTCTAGAATGGTGCAATATTTCAAACTTTTGAGTTTTTGTTCTAGAGTCTTTTTCTACTTTTCATAACTTGTAGATGATTGACCAATTAAAAGCATAATCAAATCAGATGATTTACATGGTCTACCTTTTGAGGCTATTATCAATACATATGGAGATTCATATTATAGCATGACTAATTAGTAGGCTATATTAGATTCAAATTATGTAAAGATAGTTCCAGAATATTAAATAATGCTAAAATTTATTTGTAGTTAAATTCAAAAGCACATATGGTTGCATGACTTGATGTAATTGTTGTCGATCAATAATTAATTCTTTATTTCTATTTTTATTTTATGGTTAGAAGAATTTGTGGTCAAATGTGTTGGCATCCACTTAGAAGGTGTTGAAAGGTAGAGTGAGCCCATGTAACCCGTAGTTGAATCTAGGATACCACTCTCCTACTTGGAAATTTTAAGTGAAGTTTGAAATAAGGACAATTAACATTCCATATACTTATACTAGATGATCAAACCAATCAAGCAAAGCTCAAGGGTTGATTACTAAAGATTTTATTTTTGAACCTTTTAGATATTGTTTGTGTACTAATTAATGTGCTTTGTTAGTGATTTTCATTATGCGAATGGTTTCATGTGAAAAATTTGTAACTTTGCATATATTTTTATTTGAAACCTTCATCCCCAATTACCTCAAAGTGAACAAGGAGTTATTGTTTTCTTAATTAGTGTACTTTGTTAGTGATTTATATTGTAAAAATGGTTTAATGTGAAAAGGGTGCGATTTTACATATTTTTTTCTTTGAAAACTTCATCCCCAATTATGTTAGAGTGAACCCAAAACGAAAACAAGGAGTTATTGTTGTGTAATAATAAATGTGCTTTATTAGTAATTTTCATATTACAAATGGTTTAATGTGAAAAGGTTGCAAGTTTAGATATTTTTTAATCAAAACCTTTATCCCCAATTACATTAAAGTGAACCCAAAAGGAAAGCAAGGAATTATTGTTGTATATTAACTAATGTGCTTTGTTTGTGATTTTTGTTGTACAAATGGTTTGATGTGGAAAGGTTGCAAGTTTACGTATTTTTATTAATTGAAACCTTCATCTTCAATTACATTAAAGTGAATCCAAAAAAAAAAAAAGATATTTTACATTAAAAAATAAAATAAAATCATATGAAACAGTTAGATTACATAAATAGTGGCATCTTCACCCTTTTTGAACGATCTTATTACAACATGATAAGTAATCACACATGTAGACCAAGAGTCGTCCTTTGACTAAATAAGCACAAACGAAAGATCTTATACAGTCAAAGGCCTAAAGATCATAACTGGCCTAATCCCTAATTTGTCACCATCCTCAAGTAAGAATTGCAACCTTTGACACAATCTATTTTTTAATATAACCACGAATTGTCATTCTAACAATGCTTATTTTATTTTATTTAACTAGAGCATATATTGTACTAAATAAAACACAGTTCCTACCATAGACATCCAAATCGTAGTCAAGGGCACAAAAATATCTCTTCAATCCCTTGCAGGCTACTGCACAAAACATAATACATCAGTCTGGATGAGAAGAAACTTCAATGACTGGGTGTGCATCCATATTGCTTACATAATCTGCGGAGGCTGTAACTTGCTGCAGAGAAGACAATATACAAAAGAAAATGGGTTTTGGTCGTAAAGAAAAATGGGTTGCCCAATAACCCATCATATTTTTTCTTCATTGATCATCATCGTTTTCTTCTGATTAATTTTGGGGCCATCATCATCATCGTTTTCTTCAATGTATCACACACCATTAAAATATCTTTTTCTTCAAGATATCTTATCTATCTAAAGTATGCTCAAATGTCTATTGGTTTTTTTGGTAAATACATTTAAAAGTTTAAAATATTAAAATATTATTTCATTTTATTTTAAAATTAATTTATTTTGAAGATTTTTTAACACTTGTAAAAAATTATTATTTTACTTTAAATGTTTATTTAAATATATTTAGACGAACAAAAAATTAATTTACGTACATTACAATTTTATTCATGACAATCTTAAATGTTTTTTTTTTTTCAGTCTTTTTTAAATAAATGGAAATTGTCTTGGGGGCATACCCATATATTAACTTGCAAAAAAATATAATTGTGCCATAGCCATATATTAACTTGTAAAAAAATATACTGGTGAGCTAAACTAGAAAGAAAGGCCATAGACAAATTATGTGGATGAATTATAACAAAACACTCAAAGGTAGCAGTATATAGTCAATAATTACAAAGTCTATACTAAAATAGCTACACAAAGTTTTATAGCCTTTTTGCATTTTTCTATGCCATAAACATTAAAAAACATTTCCGTGAAACATAACACTTATAGCAATCAACACTCTCAATCCCTATAGTTCATCAACCTCATCATCATCCCCATTATTATCTATTAAATTGTCTTCCAATGCAAAGTACCAATCAACTCCATGCTATGCAACAAGACTCAAGTGGAAAAATTAAGAAACATTATCCCCCATTGCACTTGAGGAATACACAAACCATCATTGAGACTCAAAGAAAGAATGATAAACAAGACCCTAGAAAGAGAAGTAGCAGAGGCCGGGAAGGAAGGTTGCAACCCATTAGAAAATAGGAACCCTAAGCTTGGTAAAACCAAGTTGAGGACTAAGCCCAAACCCAAATGCCACTAGGGTTTAATAAGCACAATAAATACTATTATCACCACTTCAACAAGTCCCCTTACCTCTAGCGTAACCCATACAAACATTGAAATAATATCAATATTGGCATTGTAGTGATGGTTGCCAAAGTGAAACAATTCTCCTAAGACCATAAACATTTAATGCGCCATTATAATAAATTTGATATTGAATATAAACTTTATCCTTAAATTAGTAATCTCCCCTAAGAATGAAATGAGCCTCTTCTTCACATATAGCCTAGCATTGGTATCCATAATTCTTCGAATTGAAATACATCCCCCGAAAATGTGAAAATAACCTACCATATATTAGTGAAGCCTTTCACCCCATGATACCTATTGTTAGTTGCATGTGTCCTTGACATGATCATAAGAATGGATTCTTATACACTATAACAACTCTCTCTATTGTCTTAGCATGCAAATTGTCTAACTAAAGGAAGTGGTATATCATGAAATAATAATAGGATAGGATTTAACCATAAGATTAAATCACTCCCAACAAAATCTCCCATAAAAGGGTCTAAAGTTAGCCAGTGCATCAACATGGAAATCTTTCATGCTATTTAGAAAATGCCAAATGTGATGTTTTATTTATTTTCTAATTTTGGGTCCCTTTTCTCCTTATTGCATTTATAATGTGTATACAGTGAACTTTGCAAGATTAAAAATATTGGTCTTGTCTTTCTTGTCTTTCTTATGTTCACATATGGCTTATGCTCTTGTCTTTCTTGTTATATTTGGATCATCTACATGTTTTTGATTAGGATGGACTCAACATGTCAATCATTGGTATTATCTTCTTTAAGATGTGTGTATGTTATTGTGCCAAGTTCCTTGCGAGGAATTGATGTATATTGTTGTGGTGATATTTGTTGATATGTGTGTAAGACCTTGGCATACATGGTTTATTATTATTCTTTAATTAATGAACACGTGCATTAATATTTAATACATAGAGATTAAATGTTATTAATATTTATATTTAATAAATGTGGTGAACTAATGTTTATGATGTTGAATCTTGTTGGGTAGTGCATTAAAGGTGAGAAGCATAAAACACATAAAGATAAATAGAATGAACCTGAAAATTTAAGATAAGATATTACAATTTGTAAATTATGTCATGCTTTGTTTCAAATTCCTAATTTTTTTGAGTTTTTATGCAACTTCCTTCGACTTCAATGTTGAATTCTATGTAAATATAATAGGATTAGTAAAACATTATGAAAATGAAAAGTCTATATTCTCAAATTTAAACAAAAAAACTCATAATAAACATTTGAATCCTAGAAACATGAAAAATATTACCTCATCTAATCAAACTTGATCTAAAATCTTCAACTTTTTGTCTTCTAAATTGTCAAATGAATAAAAAAAAGTGATGGAAAGGTGATGGAATATGAAAAATGTGGTTGGGTGATATATCAACACCATGAAAAAGTGTTTTGTTTTTTCAGATAATGTGCATAAAGGAGAAAGCATTAGAGAAGCCTGAATAATGGGTCAAATGCCCTTTTTCAACGTTCTTAGTGTAGACTATTTGGTGGGTGCCAAATTTTTCGCTAGCCAAATAACCTCCATTAAATTTTTCAACCCTTGATGAATTGGGAGAGAGGACAGAGAGAGGACAGAGAGAGAGAGAGAGAGGGGGGGGGGGAGTGAATAGTGGGAGAGAAATACTAAGACAAAGGTCATCACTCATAACCCTTTACCCTCAATTAAAAACCCTAAAGTCTATACTGACACCCTCAACTATATACTGAGTACCCTAAACCCTACACCCTTGACCTATACCCTAAACCATGAACCCCAAAACCCTAAACCCTATACCTTAAATGGTATACCAATACCCTAAACCATGTACCTTAAACCCTATATCCTATGTGCCTAGATGGAGAGGAATATGGGTGAGATAGATAGAGGGGGGTGGAGAGAGGTGGGTAATGAGACATGGATGAAGAGGTAGAGTGGTGGAGAGGGCTTAGAGGGCTTGGAGGGAGAGACATAGATAGGGAGAGACAAAGAGGGTGCAAGGGAGAGGTGATGACATAAACAATGGAGAGAGAGAAAAAGAGAGATATTATAGAGAGGGGGAGAGGAAAAGATGAAGAGACCTAGAGAGGGGAGGGAGGGAGACTATGATAGAAAAGAGAAAAAAGAGAGAGAGGGAGAGAAGAAAGAATGGAGGGAGATGTAAACATCAAGGGAATGAGCGACCTAGAGGGAAAGAGAATGTAGACAATGGAGAGAGAGAAGTTCACAAAGAGAAAAATCAGAGAGAGATATAAATGTGAGAGATCTAGAGCCTAGGGATAGAGATGTGAGAGACCTACAAGAAGAGACATGGAGGGAGAGAGATAGGTGGGTAATGAGATATAAAGGGAGAATTAGAGATATAAAGAGGGAGGGAGGGAGGGAGATACCTAGAGAGGTAGAGAGAGAGGTTGGGGGAGAGAGGCCTAGTCCTAGAGAGAATGAAGAGAGATGAGAGGGAAAAAATAAGACAGCAAGATAGAAGAAGACTGAGGGAGGGAGGTCGAGATAGAGATGTGGGTAAGGATGAAAATATAAGAGGAGAGAAAATGAAAAAGAGGAGAGGTCTAAGGAGGGAGGGAGAGGTGGATAGGGAGTGATTGAGGAATCTAGAGAGGGGAGAGGTAAAGAGGTGAGGGAGAGAGAATTTCACAAAGAGAACAAGAGGAGTAGGGAGGGAGGGATAGAGCTGGAGAGTGGATATATATAGAGAGGTGAGAGATCTAGAGCCTAGGGATATAAAGGTGAGAGATATGGAGAGAGGAGAGACATGGATACTGAGATATGGAGGGAGAGGTAGAGAGGAAAAGAGGGAGGGAGGTAGGGAGATACCTAGAGAGGAAAAAAGAGAGGGTAGGAGGGAGAGGTAGTCATCGAGAGAATGGAGAGAGAGGGAGAAAAGAGAAACAATAAGAGAGGGAGACAAAAGAAGAGTGAGGGAGGGAGGTAGGGATAGAGATGTGGGTAAGGAGGGAGAGAGAAGAGAAAAGAGACAATAACAAGTAGGAGAGAGTTAAGGAGGGAGGGAGAGGTGGATAAGGAGTGATTGAGGGATCTAGAGAGGGTAGAGGTAAAGAGGTGAGGGAGAGAGAATAAAATGAGAGAGAGAAGTTCACAAATAGAGAAAGAGGGGTAAAGATGGAGGGAAGAACTAGAGAGTGGATATATGTATAGATGTGAGAGATCTACATATTAGGGATACAGAGGTGAGAGACTTAAGAGGAGAGATAGAGGTGAAAGAGATGGAGTGGAAGAGAGAGGTGGGTAGTGAGACAAAGAGGAAGGGAGATACCTAGAGAGGCTCGAAGAGAGAGAGAGTGGGAGGGAGAGGTAGTCGTGGATAGACTAGAGAGAGAGGAGAGAGAAATAATAAGAGAGGAAAATAGAAGAAGAGTGAGGGTGGTACATGTAGAGATAAAGATATGGGTGAGGAAGGAGAGAAAAAGGAGAAAAAGAAGAACGAAGAGGAGAGAGATAAGGAGGGAGGTAGAGGTGGACAAGGAGTGATTTTGAGATCTAGTAAAGAGGTGAGGGAGAGAGAGAAAAGTTCATAAAGAGATAAAGAGGGATAAGGAGGGAGGGAAAGAACTAGAGAGTGGAGAGATATATAGAGGTGAGAGACCTAGGGGAGAGAGGTGGGAAATAGGGAGGGAGATGCCTAGAGAGGTGGAGAGAGAGAGTGGGAGGGAGATACCTTGAGAGATAAAGAAAGAGATCGTGGGAGGGAGACATAGTCATGGAGAGAAAAGAGAGAGAGGAGAAACAATAAGTAGAGGGAGATAGAAGAAGAGTGAGGAGGGAAGTAGGGATAGAGATGTGCATAAGGAGGGAGAGAGAAGAGGAGAGAGAGAAAAAAAACAAGGAGAAGGATGAGGGAGGGAGATGTAACTAAGGAGTGATTGAGGGATCTAGAGAGGGGAGAAGTAAAAAGATGGAGTGAGAGAGAATAAAATATCAGAGAGAAGTTCACAAAGAGAGAAAGAGGGGTAAGGAGGTAGGGAAAGAAAATATGTACAATAGAACAAATGGTATTAAAATCTATCTTCTAAAGAGTGGACAGATGTATAGAAATAAGAGATCTAGAGATTGAGGATATATAGGTGAGAGACGTGTAGTGGGGAGATAAAGGTGAGAAATATGGAGGAGAAGAGAGAGGTGGGTAATGAGATAGGGAGGGAGGGAGAGACCTAGGGAGGCAAAGAGAGAGATGGTGGGAAGGAGAGGTATTCATGGAGAGAATGGAGAGAGAGGAGAGAGAGACAATAAGAGAGGGAGATAGAAGAAGAGTGAGGAAGGGAGTGACAGATAGAGGTGTGGTAAAGAGGGAGAGAAAATAGGGGAGAGAGAGAGAGAGAGAGAGAGAGAGAGAGAGAGAGAGAGAGAGAGAGAGAAGAATGAAGAGAGGGATAAGGATAAAGGATATGTTGACAAGGAGTGATTGAGGGATCTAGAGAGGGGAAAGGTAAATATGCATGAGGAAAAGAGAATTTCACAAAGAGAGAAAGAGGCGTAAGGATCAAGAAAATAATTGGAGAGTGGAGATATATATAGAGGTGAGAGATATAGAGCTAAGAGACAAGTAGGTGGAGAGAGAAGTGAGAGAGATGGAGGGGGAGAGATAGTTGGGTAATGAGACAGGGAGAAAGAGGTAGAGAGGTAAAGAGGGAGGGAGGGAGAGGCAGAGAGAGAGAGAGAGAGAGAGAGAGAGAGAGAGAGAGAGAGAGAGAGAGAGAGAGAGAGAGAGAGAGAGAGGTACTCATGTCAAGATGGGAGAGATCACAGAGAAACAATAAGAGAGGGAGAGAGAAGAAGAGAGAGGAATGCAAGGATAGAGATGGGGATAAGGAATAAAGGTCAGATAGAGAGGGTGGGAGAGACCTACGAAAGGGAGAGAGAGGTGAGAGAGATAATAGAGGAAGAGAGAAAAGGAAGTATTGATGGAGAGGGAAAAAGGTAGTAAGAGAGTGAAAGGTAGAACCTCAATTATCCATCATCAATCATAAACTCTAAACTAGAAAGGAAATGAAGGAGTGAAATTGATAGGGAGAAGGGGAAGGGAGAGAACTAGAGGAAGGGAGAGAAAGGTGGACATGTAGGGAGGAACAAAAGAACAAAGAGAGAGGAGTAAGAAGGAATGGAGGGAGAGGTAGACATGTAGGGAGTGAGAGACCTAGAGAAGCATGAGAGAGAGAGAGAGAGAGAGAGAGAGAGAGAGAGAGGTGGGGGGAGAGATAGAAGAGTAAAGAGTTTATAAAGGGAGATGGGTAAGGGGGGATGGAGAGAGAGGTGAAGAGGGATGGAGAGAACAAGAGAAGAGAAAGATAAAGAGGTGAGATACCTAGAGAGGGAGAGAAGTGAAGAGGGAGGGAAAAAATAGAGGGGAGAGATATAAAGGTGAGAGACCTAGGGGCAAAGAGAGAGAGAGAGGTGGGTGGGTAATGAGACAGGGAGGGAGAGGTAGTGAGGTAAATAGGTAAGGAGGTAGAGATATAGAGATAAGGAGAGAGAGAGAGAGAGAGAGAGAGAGAGAGAGAGAGAGAGAGAGAGAGAGAGAGAGAGAGAGAGAGTATGCAAAGAGAGGGGAGAGAAATAATAAGATAGGGAGAGAGAAGAAGAGAGAGGGAGGGAGGCAGGGATAGAGATGCGGTTAAGAAGGGAAGGTGAGGTAGAGAGGGTAGGAGAGACCTAGAGAGGGGAGAGAGAGGTGAGAGAGAAATAAGATTGCCTTGGGTTTGAAGCATGAGAGAGAGAGAGAGAATTATCCAAAGTAGAAAAATTTGGTGCTTGCCAAATGCAAAAAATGCATTTTGGCATTTGGCAAGTGCCAAATTTAGCACTCACCAAATGTGAAAAATGCATTTTTTGAATTTGGCAAGCGCTAGATTTGGCGACAGCATATTTGGCACTCACCAAATGTTTTTCCTTGGGAAGTATTGTTGTGACATATTCACACATCGCCCCATCGCAAATGCGGACCCCCACCTTTTTTAGCATAGTCGTAGAATAGGGTGTCTTAGTTTAATTTAGTTTAGAGTTAGAGTCTTTAAATTCAATCGATGAAGGTGATAAGGTAAATTCAACTTAGAAATTTTAGAAGGCATTATGATTTTATCGAATGATAAATTAAATAGAAGTGCCCAACGATTTTGAAGGAACAAAATGTCATTTAAAGTTTGTGAATTGACATTTAATGAAGGTGGTCGAACTGCTTAGTATCCCAATTCAGGCTCATTTAATAAAATCGTCCAAAAGGTGATGAGTTACCGATTGCTATTATCTTCAAATTGATCACTTCGTTTCATCAATTTGTAATCGACTTTCCTTTAATTGCCTATGATCGACTTGCACACAGCCAACATATACACCAGCGATTTGAGATTTTTATCAAGTTTTGATCATCCTAAGGTGTCGACTCTGGTTTTAACATCAGTGATTTGAAACTGACCGAGTTTGATAGGCGATTTCATTGTCAACATGATCATATATACATTAACGATTTCATTCAGAGGTAGCGACTTCATTTTATCATCAAAACTGGTCATCTTGGACAGCGAAAACCATCTACTTCTGGCTGCGATTCAGTCACTTGGCTTCGTCACCAAATCAGACAGATAACAATATGATTTTGGCGAGTCAATGAAAAATCGTTCTTGTTTGCATATTAGAATAGATGATTTTGAAGGGTGGCGAACTTGTCATTTTTAGTCGCAGCGAATTCATCTTTGATTACATTTTGATCGGCGACTCTACCTTGTTGGTGATTTGGTTATTAATGCCAGTTCATTAAGAGCATCGAATTTGGAGGCGACGAGTTGAGGTGAAAGATAATACGCAGTGGTAAGATGACTCAAATTTGACAATAAGCAAACTCAATGTTGATTTATGCAAGCAATGAGCATGAGGAGTAAAGATGAAAGGAGCAACTCTCAAAATCAGGCATTTAATATAGGAATTTTCACAATCTTGAATTTCCTTCAAAAATCCAAGAATCATTACCAGTATAGCGAGATGAAAGCTTGTGAATGTAGGTGATCAAGATGAAAGATAGTTTCAGAAGAGTTAATCAAAGCTAGAAGATCGACATAAGCGAAGTCATCGTCACATCAAGCACTCGCACATGTTGAGTATGTCGCATTCAAATTGCACACTTGCGATGAGTTACATAGATCAATCAAGTTAAGGTGGCACCTGGTCATCATTACATCCCATCACATCATTTTAGGATAAGGCATCCAGATTCAATGCACCTAAGCTCACCTCTCAAAAGGAGATAACTACCACATGGGCACGAAGATCGATGTACCTACCCTCATCATCTATTGGTTGAATTTTCTAAGAAGGACATGTGTCCCTTAAAATGTAAACATATCATTGGTCAAGCATTAAATGTTTTGTAATGGGTTCAACAAACCCTAATTAGGGTTTTTATCTTGTAATCTTGGCCATTGATCTCAAATTGATCTAAGCCACTGAAATGTAAATGAGAGCACTATAAAAGGCCTCACTTCTTCATTTGTGAGGTTAATAGTCAATAGTTAGAAAATAGTCAACAGTTAGAAAATAGTCAATAGACAATAGTCAATAGTTCAAGAATAGAGAATAGTGTAGCAGATAGCAATTATAGTAGATTAAGAGAAGGCAAAGATTGTTGCCAAGACATTGTTGCAAAAGACATGTAAACTTTATTGAAGAAATGGTGAATGTTATGTGTTGATTCAACAATTTGCATGGTCTCTATACTTCTCAATTTGATTTCAAGTTATTTTGATGAATGGAAAAAATTTGTATGATTAATGGTGAAATTCATAAATCCATACTACTAACACCTTGCCGATGGTAACGTGCCTTGCGTGGTCAATTGGATTGATATCAGCCAAAGATTAACTTCAATTATTGCTTCTTCATTTATATGCATCAACTTGATGGTGTCTATGCTTGCAGTGATGATTTGAAAATCATTAAAGCTATCCTTAGAAGATTGCACTAGCCTTGTGGAGATGTCTGCTGCATGTAGAAGCAAGACTTAGTTGAGTTTCATCAAAGATCATCCATTGCACCTACATTCTTAGAGTTAGAATAGTCTCTTCAACCCTTATCCTTTTTTCCTTTTTTTTTAATCAAGTCAAGTGAAATTCCACATTCCAGCAATTCAAGCATTCAGGTGTTCAATGTAAGTCCCCTCATAGGTACAACAAATCACATCAACACCATTGAAGCTATCTAACACGTTAAGACCTAACATAAGAGAACCTTGGAGTCATCTCAAGTGATCCTTCGTAGACCTTCAGGATTTGAGAGTCTTTTTATCAAGAGAGGATAGAGTACCATTGCTATTTTATTGTGTTTGATAGTGCATCAAAACACCATCAACAAGTACCAACCCGTTGAGTTGAATTTGCCTTGGGATTTCAACCCAAAAGTTTGGACAACCATTTCAGGCTTGAATGCGTTTTGTGGAAATGAAAAATTTCTCACAATTTTGGTCATGCTCTCCATCTAGTTTGCACATGTTTCAATGTAAACAAAAGAAACTCCACAATTATATTCAGCTATCTCTTAGCTATCTAACCATTTTTCTTTCAAATTTTGATAAATAAATATCTTAAGGTTTTCATATCTAATATCTTTTGTTAGTGTGTATGTTTTCTGTCAAAAACAAACCTATGCTATTTTGGGTATAATTTTTACTCATTCATCAAATTTTGAAATAAATTATATTTTTAGAAACTAAACTCTATCCTACACATATTGAAAAATCATATATTTATTAAAAAAGTAGCCAAAATATCTAGCATGAACTACTTAGTGTTAGCTAATTTCTCACTTAAATAATTTTTGAAATTCTATAAAAGGTTAACATTTTAGGGGGAGCACACGAGATGCTATGTTATATTTTTATGATAAAAAGAGGACCACTTTGTGTGTTCCCCCTTTTTCAAACCCTTAATCTTCACCATTTTCAAAAATAAATTAGTATTTTAGATAGTAGATTTGGAGCACTCCGTCTCTTGTTCTTGTTGCATCTTCAAATTTTGAGCATAACTATCTTCAATTTCTAGTTCAAGTTCAAACTTCGCTGATTATATATATATATATATATATAGGCATATTAAGACCTCATTCTGGTTGCACATCAGATTAACACCATGGAAGAAGCATATCAATATGCATTGAAGGCTAAGGAAAAGCTGATAAGAAGACAAATAGTCATGGAAGATTTGCAATTTAGAAAAGAGACAAGCAAGCAGCAGCAAAGGAAAGTAGATTGAAGAAGAATCCAAGCCTGGATGGAGTAAAGAGGTGGGCCAAAGCACAAAATAAAAGGAGGTACCAACAAGAGGATGTGATAGCATTAGTGCAAAGGGTTCCTTGATAAATGTTACCAATGTGGAGAAGCTAGTTATTATGCTTATGAGTGTCCTTAAATGCAAGAAGGTAGCAAGGAGAGTGCAACAAGAAACCACTTGGCATGAGAAGATGCATGGAGAGTTATGCATCCTCGAAAGGTGAAGACCTTGAAGAAGGTGAATCTCTTATGATGAGGAGAGTGTTTGTGAATCCCAAGGTGGTTGAGGAGGAACATTTCTAAAGGAGTCTCTTTTAAACTATGTGCAAGGTAGGAGGTAAGTGTTTCAAAGTTATAGTAGATAGCGCTAGTACTAATAACTTAGTTTCAGAGCAGATGGTGGAAAAGCTAGGTTTGCAAAGGTGTAAGCCCTAGTTTGTACAATGTTTCTTGGTTACAAGAGGGACATGAGATGACTGTGAATGAGCAATGCTTGATTAGTTTTCAGATTGGCTCTTATAAAGATGAAGTGTTATGTGATTTGATGTCTATGAGTGCTTGTCATGTGTTGTTCAGGAGGCCATGGCGATTTAATAGGAAGGTCATTCATGATGGTTGTAAGAATGTGTACATCATTTAGAAAGATGAGCTCAAAAGTATTTGTTGAGTCCTGTAAGGGAGAAGAGGAAGTGACCAAAAGAAACAAACCCATTGTTTTTTGAAGTGTTGAAAAACAACATATAGGAAAAGAGGAAGAGACTAAA
This sequence comes from Cryptomeria japonica, assembly GCF_030272615.1. NCBI lineage: Eukaryota > Viridiplantae > Streptophyta > Pinopsida > Cupressales > Cupressaceae > Cryptomeria > Cryptomeria japonica. The sequence continues at coordinate 635,379,724 of NC_081409.1, read as the reverse complement.
CATTAGTCATTTGAAAACATTCAAAGGGCATATTTTAAGAGGAAAAGACAGATTGGATTCAAAATTATTGTAGCAGTGCGATAATATAAAAAAATTAAAAAAAAACAGACCAAAGGAATGTGTAATCAGAGAAGTGGCTTGTGTGATGAAGTTGATGAAGAATAAAAGAGAAGAGAGGAAAGGCTCCCATGAACAAGGAACAAATTTGAATAAAAAATAAGCATAAGAATATTATCCCATACATCTCCCAATGTTCTTGAAATAATAATATGTATTTATACGAGCAGTTGTTATAAATCGATCAAACATATGCATCTGAAATAATATGTATTTATACGGGTAGTTGTTAGTGTCCTGGTAAATATGTATTTGAAATGTGAATCATACAAAAGATTTGTGAATTACTTTGACTGCAGGCTATGTACAAAAGGATTTGTTGGAAAGGCTTAGAAACTTTTCAAACATATGCATCTGACAGTTGTTATAAATCGATCAACTCCCATATTTTTCCCAACATTAAGTGGTGAGTGGGCACCAACATGAAAAGAAAGTGAGGGGTCGCAAGAATGCAGAAAGAAACCCATATTACAATTTTAAAAGTTGTCAAAATGGCAGATAAAGTAGATAATTCGGGGGATTAGTTGAAAATATCGACAGAGGGAAGGAACGTGAATCCATCAAAATGGCAAATTATTAATTTGAGTATCAGCCCAGTAGGAAATATGAGGGTGCGAGCAGAGAGAAATCAATGCACAGAAGAGGCGTTTTGAGATCGACAAAAGGAACAACGTAGATATCAAGAGATGGGGCATATAGGATGTGATTTCGATGGAAGATATTAAAACTGATGTGTACCAGAATGGAGAATGTAGTATGCTGGAAGATATTAAGACAGAATTACGTAGTAAAGTATACAAAGGAAAGAAGGAAAGTGTGAAAGAAAGATAGAGAAGGAGTATGACTTGAGCCTTAACATATTTTCTGCAAATAACACTGAATGTATTTCATATATTGAATATATAGATTCGAGTTTACAGTTAGTGAGATGTCTTTGTGAGAATTTATGTTTGTAATGACATTGTTTGATCTATAAATTTCAGATTGTGTTTAATTGACTGGCGATTTGAGCCTATCCTCAATTTCCTATGCATCAGATATTCTGTTAAACAAATCATGGGCTTCGATTATGCTTTCACTTATTTTGCATGCGTGTATACCAAGCATTTGCAACTACAGCATCTGACAAAAATATCCCTACTGCTGCACTTTGATGTATGTCTCTTCATCGTTGTGAGATATCTGATACTTTAGCATTTTTGCACTGAAATTTATTTTTCAGATTGTTTCGCTTATCATCACCAGTAAGAACATTGCTCGCGTTCAGAATGATGGAAATGGATCACATCTCTATTCACTGCACAATCATGCATTCCATGAAAGTGACATCTCTTTGAGGCGTGTTATCAAACATTTAATGCGCTTTATCCATGGTTCCACATTGTGTATGTTTGTCAACAAATGCTCTTGCAATCTCCATATTTTCATTCTTTGATGAATGCTTGTAACCTATTTGAAGCCTCCATTCTGCACGCATAGGGAGGAAAGGTAACGCAAATTACAAAATTTAACATTGAACCCACCAATAAAACTGTGCACTCTGTTTGCTTGAAGGCTTCTAAAGTCTTTTCACCAATTCTATTTTATGCATTCCTGCAATCATGGTATTCCATGTGACTACTTTCCTTCAGCCTAGACTTCTGTGAAACAGTTCATGAGCCTCGTTTATACTTCCACTTTTTGCATGCATGTCTTCTAGGGTAATTGCAACTACAACGTCTGATGAAATTCCTCTGTGCTTTGTTACCATACCAACATGAAAACTACCTTTTATATCTTCTTCAGCGGATATAAGAAGATTGATAACTTTATTTAGTTTTTTAAAATAGCCGATGGACATCTAGGAAGCTAACTTTATTTTTTCATTGGCTTTTACTAATCTTTTCCAAACCCATATCGGAGATTGGTGGAGAACTGGCAACTTTGTGTGCATGATCAAATCAACGATAAGGTGAATCATTTCTTCTTCTTCTTGGCATTTAATGAGGATTCGACGACTTGGAGAAAGTTATAAGTTGCAGAGAACACTCACGAATATTTAATTGACCTTCGTTTGGTGTTTTGAATAGTTCTTTACAATTTATTTTCGGATATCTAGTGTCACGGTTTAAACACTTGGTGAAGAGGCCACCAAGGTTCAAATCCCTGCTGGGCCATTGTGGTCACAAGCCCTTGTCCCTTCGCTGGGCCATTGTGCTCGCGGATTTGAACAAGTGAAGTATGGGGATGAGGTCCCTCGGGTCAAAAGCGTTCATGTGGAGCCGGAGGGTGTGTCGTGCCAGTGTCACTGGTCAGGTTAAAAAGTTTACCAAGCATAATTTAAAAAAAAAAAAAAAATAGTTCTTCACAACTTATAACCACTAGCTTGTTTCAAAATTTGTACTTTTGGCAAACCATATCCCATGCAGGCTAATTGCAAAAATCTTTTTGTTATTCTTTTCATAGTTGTGATTATTTTCGTTGACATTTTGACATAGGGGTTCATTGGCTAGGCAATATTATATCACGTGCGTTCATATTGGAGGGTTTAATATCCCAAAAATAAAAAATAAAAATATATTGCCTATCTCGTGAAAATAGAGGGATTTTAAATTCAGGCTATGAAAAAATACAATATTTGGTGAAAATAGGGAGGTTTTTTATTCAAGTTGTGTATTGGGAGGGGGTGACAAAAAAGGAGTTTATGGCAATATTTTTTGAAAATAAGGGGATTCTTTAGTATACGATGAACGTATGTGATATAACTCAAGTTCACTAAGTGAATCCCCTGTGCATTTTGAAGGCATTCATAATTTAAAATTATAACTTGTGTAAAAGTTATAACTTGGCAAAGACTTTAAAATTTTGTCTACTACATCTACGAAAGTGGTAAATGAGAAAATAGGCATAACTTTTGATTGAATAAGTACTTTCTCACAAAATATTGTCGAATTATAAATAATACCATTTATTTTAAAACCCGAAAATATGGTTCCATTTAGGCTGAACAAACCCTTAATTTAACCATTTTCACAATTTGCTCATTGAGAAGTTGAAGTTTTAATATCTTGAAAATCAGAAGGTGGGTTGATCTCTAAACAAGTCATATGTGGTTTTATACTACCAATATCAACCCCATAAAATGAATTTGCACTTTCTTTTATATATTTTCAAAATAATCATTTTTGTGTTTCTGGCAAGCTGCATAGCTAGTCTTGAAGTTCCTTGCTTAAATAACACAAGTTCAACTTCGAAATGGCAAGAGACTTTGCATGAACATATGATTGAGAATATTTTCTGTTAGGAGGTTACCAATTCCAAGAGTTTGATATGAAAGTTTAAAATTTTGTAAGTTTAAAAATAGGGTTAACAAAACTAAACCCTATGTACCCTCAATTTCATAGCCCCTAAACCCTAAACCCTATGTACCCTCAATTAGCTAGACCTAAATGCTAAACCTTATACCCTCAATCCTAGGCCATAAACCCTAAACTATCTACCCTCAACCTTAGGCACTAAACCCTATACCATTAGTTTTCTTGGCCCTAAACTTTATACCTCAACCCTCAACCCGCAACCCTAGACCATATATCCTCAATTCTAAACAGTATACCATCAACCCTCAAACCTAAACCATATACCCTTAACCCTCAACCCTAATCCCTCTACCCTCAACTCTATACCCTTAATCATAAACTCTAAACCTTATACCCCAAACTCTCAACCCTCAACCCTATACCTTCAACCCTAAACCCTATACTTTCAACCCTCGACCCTAAACCATATACCCTCAATCCTAAATGTTATACTCTAAACCCTCAATACTAAACCCTATACTCTAAACCCTAAATGGTATATTCTTTTTACAACCCTCATCATTGCTACTATTAATTAACAACTCATTTTGAATTTATTAATCATTTTAAATATAATATATATTTAACATTTTAAGCGGAATTATTCAATTATTTAATATATATTTTAAGGCCATTACAATAGATGCTAAATAAATCCCATAAGGGGGTGTTGAAAAGAAAGTGGAGAGGAATATTTACAGATCGTCAAGTTGGTGGTATTTGTTTGGGGGCATACAATCGCTTAGCCTATATATTCTTAAGGCCAAGAAAGAGAGAGTCCACTCTCAAGTCAATCGTTGTCATTACATTTTTCATACTCTTTACTCTTATTTAAAAAAAAATTAAAGATAATTTAAAAAATGTTTGTATCGATCCCATAAGCTATTTAATCTTATGAACATCATTAACAAAAGCTTTTGTATACTTTTCTTTTAAATATTTTCTATACCATTCAAGATTGCAGCTTCAAACTTCCCCATTCCCATTGGCGCAAAAGGACAAACAATAATAGTGAAAGCAGAGGAAAATAATAAACTGTTTGCACGCACAGAGTTTGTTCGGAAGGTGCATTTGTTCTCTTTTGCATTCGACCTTGAGCCAATTAACATGCATGAAGTCACATTAAAAGGAATCCAAGCTTGTCATGTTCAGTGGAATGAAAAATTGTTTTGTCATTTTTCTTTAAAATAATCATTAATTATAAAAATATTTGAAAAAATTATTATCATTTGTATTTAAGATTAAATCTTAAATTTCACATTTTAAATTATATATCAGATTTTTATAAAAAAAAATCTAACATAATTATTTTAAACTATTTTCTTTTTTGAAATATAAATTTGTGTAATATTACTTTATAATTTTCTCTAACAATTAAACTATTATATTTTGTTTATATTAAACTCTTCTTAAAATTCAATATTTTAATTTTTTAATTACACTATAATTTATAACTAATATGTATATATTTTTAAATTATACATGTAAAATATATTTTTTAAACATATCATGAAAGAATGCTTTTGTTAAATTATACATTTTTATATTCTAATATTTATTACAATCTATATTTAATATTTTAGATTTAACATTGAGATTTATTGTTTTAAATTTTTTTGTCATTTTTTCTTAAAATAATCAATTAATTATTAAAAATATTATTATCATTTTTGTTCGAATTAAATTTTAAATTTTATAGTTTACATTATATATTAGATTTTTATGTTATTTATATTTTATATTAATTTTATAAATTTTCTAATCATTTTTATTACAAAATATTATTTAAATCATTTAAATTTTTAATATTTTTTAATTTTTTAAACAATTCTTTATAATTATAGGTTTACTAGATATAACATATAAATATAAAGAATTCTAAAATGACAAAAATAAGATATGAAGACATATTTCATGGCAATAGAATTACGATTATTATTAATATGTGTACTAGAAGTTTATGGTTAAGCATAGGAATTGTGTCAAAGAAGTATTACTCTTTGTTTAGATAAGGGTTTTTTAATAGAGTCTACTAATGGCTAATCTTTTAGTCCTTAAAGCTAAGTTTTATCCTAATGTTTGTATATGATCTCGTGATAGATATCAATATACAACAGTGTTCCTTAGAGAATCAAGATGAAGATACAATATTATTATCTGTGAAGTTGAATTGAATAATTATTATGTTGATCTTTTTAAATAATGGTAACCTTTAAAATTAATATTAAGATCTTTGATAAGCAATCATGTGGATAGTGAATGGGTTGAATCGCTTGTATGATTTTGTACCCTCTTATTACCTCTCGTATGCTCATGTATGTCATATATGCTTTTGCATTCTTTTATATATGCATTCTTGTGTTTTCAATGTGAGATCAAATGGGTGACAAATATGGAGGAACAAAGAAGGATAGATACCCACCCTAAATCTATATACTAGCATATAGAAAAAAAGATGCTTTGGCCAAAGCTTATTTGATTAATCTTCTAGTATATGTTGATAATTTGATCATTATGTTTCATACTCTCTTCCATATCATGATATTATTACATTAGCATCTAGAATGATAATATATCATGTTGCACCAAATTATATTACTCCTCCTACACATCCTTGTATAGGTTCAAGTATTCTCCATGTGAGGAAGGATTTTGGGGAAGCGTAAAGCTTCGAGGTTGGGTGGTAAAGTGCTTTGATGAATGTTCTCACCATGTTGTGGTTGAGTAGAGATTGTATGTTGGTATTTCCTATCAAGGTTGTGTTGGTTCCAAAAAATGGACGAGTTTACACTGCCACTGGGCAGAGACCAAGTTGATTCCTCTAAATATCTATGGATAGCCACCTCCAACTATCAATATCCATTAGGCTTGGACCAACATTAACAAGGACAAAGTCTTTCTGCACTTTAGGCTCTGTAGAACCAGGGAGGGTGATCCATTCAATAAATTTCATGCTCTCTGCAACAATACTTAGGAATTTGCTGAAAACAAAGCAAATCATATTATGAAAAGACTCAATAGAAAGGGAGAATGCTCAAGGATGGTAAATCCTTCAGTGATCCTCAACCTTAAGCTAGAGTATGAGAAAGGGTGAGACAACTTTCAGAAAATACATGAAACTTAACAAATGATATTTTGATATTTATGAGATTTGTAGTGATTCATCAGTTGAAAAGAAAACAAGGTTGATAAACCCTTAATCCATTGGGCACCTGAAAGATGTGAAATATAAACTTGAAAGTGCGACAGAACTTGATCTGATAACATAAGATTTGAGATGATACTGCCTTACAATATATCCCATTTGTAACCCTGACCCAAAACTACTTATCTAAATTCCTTGCATAAGTCAGGTATCATTCTGCAACTCCATTTATGCGATTTAATTGACCCCTTGGGTCCAAGCATAAACAGAAAGCTACATACATCATAACAATGCACTAAATGAAATAAACCCTTGATTCGTTTCACTTAAAAATTGATAGAATCATGCAATGGAGAGAAAAAGGTTGGATTTCTATTTTTATAAGTAAAATGCTATCTTTGTTACTGATAGAATCATGCAATGGAGAGAAAAAGGTTGGATTTCTATTTTTATAAGTAAAATGCTATCTTTGTTACAAGATAAGATTTATGCATAACTCCTTCAAGAACCTGTACAGAATTTGACACTAAAACATTTCTTTATTTGCTTTGTAAAATATTTTACAGCTTGTTTTCTTCACTTTGACTCTCTACTGGAAACAACCTAGGAAAAAACCCAAGGAACAAAAAAACTAAACCTACAAGATATTTCCAAAAAATTTGAACCCTTCTTCTGGCCATGATTTCCCTTTTTATAGAATTAAAGGGAGCGACAAGCTTCCGGCCAGAAGACACATGTTAACAGCAGATTCATTCTTAACAATTAGCCCTAAAAGGCCGTATGCAATTCTATTACAAAAATGTTTACATGTCCATGCGCTGGCACCTGTGAATCATCGTTCTTAACTAAAAAATTGGTAGGGGCAAAAATTGTTTGAGCCATGTCGTTATCACCCTGACACCTTCGGATGGAGTGTGAGATGTTTCTCTTTTTTCCTATTGAGCGCTTCTTTTCTAGTAAAGGAAACGGGGTCCTGACAAGAAGAAAATTTGCCTCTAAACTAGAGGAGGAGCTTCAACCTTCATGCCCAAGATCAGAGGTAGTGGGAGGGGGAGTTAGAGGGTAAATATAATATGTTGGGGAGGGGTTGCAGCTTCCATGCAGCTACATAGATGGATTACTGCCACTTCCTACCCAGACATGTTCCTTTTTCATTACTCTGCAGTCTCTCTCTCAGATTCCCCTGCCATCCAGTGACAAAGTAGACACAGAGGTTGTGGCATGCATGGCCTTTCTTCATAAGAAAAGGCTTTCGTGACCCCTTTGGAAATCCTCCCCACTTTCACATCCCCTATGGCAATAGATATACTCATACTTGAGAGAAAAATCCATCAAGTATCACAGAGTATATTGTAACTCCATCTACAAGCTTACTCGAACATCATTTCCTTTGTAGAAGGAAAAACTGCATTCAGAAAATGAAAAGACTTCATACTCTTCTACCAATTTGATTACCACCTTGTTGTATTTATAGTTGAACAATACTTCATCAAGTAGTGCTTGTTCATGAAACATCATCATTCTGGTGTTCTTAATTTACTCTGCTAGCTATGGACACTATAATTCATGCATATCACATCTATTGTATTCTTTTGTCAAGGTTCATCTGATGCGAGTGATTTTATCCTGATTTTATTCTTCCATGGGTGTACATTCTTCTTCTTTAGGACCTCTGCCAATAGACAAATCTCCGAATTCATCAAAGAACTCATGATCCATCACACTTGAACCGGAATCTTATCCAAATCCTTTCACATCTCTGAGCTATCAACTTTGACTATCTAATCAATCCTGAGTCGACAAGTCTGTATCCCATTCATTCTGCCTTTCCCACGCAAACTGCAACCGATGTCTTCAAAATCCCTCCTAACTTCTCATTTGAAACTCAGCTGTAGATCTTACCCAGCTTGGCAAATCTAACGGTCATTTTATGCCGACGCAACATTTGTCCTTCCATCTATATCCGCGGACCCACCAAATCATGACTAAATAGTACCATATCATCTTTCAATCAATCTCTGTCAGCGACCCCACCGTAGGTCTTCCTGGTCACCCTAGGACACGTGGCATCATCTTGTGATGTCATGGTCCGTAACCTCCTTGCAAATTCCATCTCAGGAACATGGGGGTCATCATATCTGTTCAAACTTTACTATCCAACAGAATGCCCGTAAACTCCTCCAAAATTAAAAATCGAGCACCTTTTACCTCAGGATAAAACATCTTCATTCATCTTGAACACATGCAAATTGATAGGACTATTAGTAGACTAACCTTTACTACCTGAGAACCGGTAACACAACTCTTCAACCAGTTATACTACCAATCTTGTCGGTTTCCATTGATAACACGTGACACAATCTCGCGATGTCACAGTCCTTAAAACCCTTGCATCTTTGATCATAGAGAAGCGCAAACCATTGGATCCATCCTGTCTTTAGAAATCAGTCTAAATGCTTAGGACTTTCGGGCTTAGGGCAATCATGGGCACAGATATTTAAAAGGAAACCGGTCATAGGATTTTTTTTGTGATTTAGGAAAAATCATCTTTCATAAACCGGTTAACCATTACTTAACATTTAGGAAATAGGATGGCCCCACCCATGGTAAACAACCCTTGGTTCTTAAGTGGGAAAAAGTAACAACCAAATATATCATTGCTAGGGTTTTCTTTACAAATGTAAGGAATCTTGATAAACCCTAAACCCTAGACCTCGGATCATTTACAGAGGATACAAATAAGACTATAAAATCAATATTCTAAGCTCAAAATTGAAATTTTCATGCAATCAATTTACAAAGCTATCAGGTTGTCTTCAATTTTGTATTGTATGTACTCTTTGTATATAATCTTAATGTCTCATGTAAAGGAATTAGTTTCCTTATATTTTCTCGATATTTAGGCTCGTATATTCAAACTCTTTGGCACAATCTAATATATTTTGTGCAAGTTGATTTAATTGGTTATATGTGTAAGGAAGTTAAGTAGTGGAACAACTTCCTACACTAATATTGAGAGGAGGTTAATGCAAAAACATTTACAGATCATTACAACAGTTACAAAAACTTAACAGAAATAAATAAAATATCATGCATAACACAACATATAAACATCGTGATTTATGTGGGGAAAACCCTTTCGGGGTAAAAACCCCACACACCAGAAGAAGCTCAATATATTATTCAACAATCAATAACATATTACAATATACATGCAGTTCAAACTCTTCACATGAGTACCACTAATTAGAGATTCAGAGGTAACTCCATAAGACTCTTACACACAACCTCTATCTCATCCACCTCATATATAGGAGATACAATACAAGAAACCATCAAACGATATTACAAAACTATGGGCTAAAAACACTCAATAAAGTAGAGTCGACCTTATCTCCTTTCTAGCTACCCTATGATATGTCAAAACATGCGTCAACATGTGTTCCTCCCTTTTACAACTCATTTATGTATTCGATGAAATGTATATTTCCTATATTATGCAGGAAAATGTGGTGATCAAAACAAATAAATTGAGATCAAATGACCTACATACAAATGAGACTCTTAGTGCAAGTATAAACTAATTTAAACTAATTTAACTTCCCAAGGGGTGTCCCATTGTTCTCTATCTCACGGGATCCCTAAAGTCAATGTTTTTCTCTCAGATCATTGAGCAAATGACTTAGGAATGACAACTCCAAGAACAATTGATATTGTGATCTATATGCATGAATGCATTCTAAGATCTATATGATATGTTAAAAGCTATGATGATTAAGCTAAGATGAAGATAGTGATATGATAAATATATTGCTAAATTATCCTAATAATGATATACTAGCATGGATATACTATTGATATGAAAATGCTTCTAAATGCTATGATGATATTCTAACAAAGAGAGGCAAAAATGCTTAATACAATTAGACTATAATGTAGATGCATGAAACTTGGATATAGAGAATAAGGAAAGAGAGCTCTATTTATAGGGAAAATGGGGAAATGGAGGGTTAAGATTGGATAATCTTAACAATGGCTAGGATTGAAAATTACTCAATCCACCAATGAAATGGTGACAATTGTCAACAAGAGGTGGCTTGAGAGGAGATGCAAGAGGCATTAAATGCCCGAGGAGACATGAAGGTTACCTTAGGAGGTAAGGTTATGGTTAGGTTAGGGTCATCCATTGGATAAAGCTTTTACCCAAGGGGTGAACTCTTGTGCAAGGGTTAATAGGACAACTAGGATCAAAGACATGAGTGCTTGATGAGACCCTTACGTTAGATGAGGGTTAAGTTAGATAGAAAGTATATAACCATGGGAGGAGTTTGAATTAACCATTAATAGTTTGGAAGACTTTGGGGACAAATTTTTAAGAGTCCTTACAAATTTTGGGGAACTCAACAAGTTAGCTTGTTGAAGAAATAGTCTTTAATGCATTTAGAAGACTTTCTTCCAAATTTGAGAAGTGACCTCAAATTTAGGGAAATGGCATGTTTAGATGGATTAAAGTGAATTGATTAGGATTAGATGGGTTCTAGAAGAATGATTAGGAGGCAAGTAGGAAATTTAGGAGAGGGCAAGTGGGAGAGAAAGAATTTTAATTAAAATAAAATATTTTATTTCAACTAAAATAGATGCAACTTGCATAAATACAAGTGGGGGGACTTTTATAAATAAATTAGATTTATTTATATGCAAGGAGCAATTTAATTTAAAAGGAAGAAAGGGGAATTAATTAAATAAAATGATTTATTTAATTAAAGGCTAGAAAAGGTTTAGGTGAATTTAATTAAATAAATTGAGTAATTAACTTAATCAAATAGATGAAAATGAAGAAATTAATTAAATAAGATTTAATTAATAGGAGGGATGGGGTTAAAATAAATATTAAATATTTATTTTAAAAAGTGGTCAGCTTTATACGTCCACATTTTTCCCCTCTATGAAGTGACGTGTGTGCACATGTTGATTCAAATAAAATCGGTTGATACGCTACCAAAATTTTATCGATATGGTGTTGTCACCAAAATTATTGATATCATTCTCTGGATATGAAAAGTTGATTTTGATATGAAACGATGATATGATTCTGTCGATATGAAGCTGATATGAGACTGATATGGAGATTCGATATGATAATGTTATCGTCCAAATTATCGATATGATGCCCTAGATATGAAGAATTGATTTGATATGAAAAGTTGATATGAGACTGATGTTGATATGAGACTGATATTAAATTGATATGAAGATTCGATATGATATCCCAAATACGAAGAATTGATTTGATATGAAAAGTCAATATGAAGTTGATGTTGAGATTCGATATGATACCCCAGATATGAAGAATTGATTTGATATGAAAATTTGATATGAAGTTGATGTCGAGATTCGATATGATACCCCAGATATGAAGAATTGATTTGATATGAAAAGTCGATATGAAGTTGATGTCGAGATTCGATATGATGATACCCCTTCAAGAGATTGTCCATTCACTAAAGGCATTAATGATCTCTCGAAAGAAGAAGAAAGATATTTGAAAGATAGAAGAGTGGATAGTTGATGACATGCATGGGTTTGACAAGATTGATTAGATTGATTGAATTAATAAGACTGATCATATTGAGATTAAGTCTGGTTTTAGGAATGACACCTCCTGTATAAGACAAAGATGATCAAAACGTCTAGTTTCAGGAATGATATATCATGTATAAGACTTGATCAAAACGTTTGGTTTCAAGAAAGATACATCCTATATAAGACATGGTAGAATGGATTAGATGAAATGTATTTATAGAATTAATAAGATGGAGATCAAGTTTGGTTTCAGTAATGACACCTCCTGTATAAGACAAAGATGATAAAAATGTCTAGTTTCAAGAACGATATATCTTGTATAAGACTTGATCAAAACGTCTGGTTTCAGAAAAGATACATCTTGTCTAAGACATGATAGAATGGAGTTGGAGGAATGATGAAGATATGAAAGTGAAGAAAGACTTCATGATGATGGGATAGATATGCATGCGAGGGATGCAATAATGAATGTGACTAGATGATGATGATGATGAGATGTATCTTGAAAATGAGAAGTAAATGATAATGATAATGATATGAGATGTATCTTGAAAATGAGATGTAAATGATAATGATAATGATATGAGATGATAAATGCAGCTAAATGTATGCATGCAACTAATTGTATGAAATGCCACTAAATGGTTATTGTAATATTGGCATTGTCATTCATGTTAGTCACTTTGTTTGTGCTATTTTTCTCATGATTGAGATTTTGATATGTTTAAAGTTAATAAAAGCATCATGGTATAATTGAACTATGATGACTTGAGTATAACTTACATGATTTTTGATATTGCAAGATGACACAAGCATCGAGGTATAATTGAACCAAGATGACCTGAGTGTTGTTGGCAATTGACACTCATTTGATTGGTTTCAATATCTTGTCATTGATAGGAACATGTTTTGACTTTCATATTTTGGTTTGGTTGTTCATCGACAAACACTTCACCAGTAGTGGCATTGGCACCGGCAGGTATCTTCACCAGTTGGGAGGAATTCTTTGGTTACCGACATTGTAGGCTGACATTGTTCACATTCAAGATATCGGTATAGGAGGCTGACATCATTTGGAAGATTCAGCATTGGCAATTGATTTTAATATTTATGTATTTATGTATTGAGCCAACATGTATATTCATTTTGCAATTATCTATGTAAGTCGGCATATGGCATGAAAGATTGTAAGGGTATATAGGTCAGTTGATTAGATCATTTTATGATATGAGATTTAATGTAATGTGAGTGAGAGAGACAATTGCAATGCGAGGAATGTTGATTATATAAGAGGTTATATAATACAATCACACAAATGAATGATCAATTGTATTCATTTGTGTGATTGTATTATTGATTGATTTACTTATTTCAATCTTATATATCAGTATACTGGTTGGTGAATGCATGTTTTAATAAGGTTAAAATTGATCATTCTGGTTTAGGGTTTTAGAACCGAAACAGACAAAGCTTAACCAAAACTATATTCAGGCATAGAAGATGTTATCATTGCAGTTCATTCATTTCTCCAGATTGTAGTCTGGATTTGTATGTAGTCAGTGAGAATCTTTTGTGATGAGCAGTGTGCTCTAGGCTATAAGCCTTCCTGTAAGTGCAGGCCCCCATATTTTATAATATCTTTTTGTATGGCTAGTGGATTGACATTGTGGGTCACAAATCCCACTGTGGTTTTTCTTCTTTGACTTTTTCCACGTATAATTATATGTGTTATGGTATTCATTTGTGTGATTGTATTATTGATTGATTTACTTATTTCAATCTTATATATCGGTATACCGGTTGGTGAATGCATGTTTTAATAAGGTTAAAATTGATCACTCTGGTACAACACTGATTGACTCCTCGCCCTCTCATTGTTCTTGGATTCCAACAATCGGGATCAGAGCCTTGTACCTCAGAGGAACTTTAACATCTTGCGGAAGATCCTGAATCTGAAATCCATGGATATGAGTTTAGAAAGACAACTTGAGGTAGTACTAAAAGATTATGATGTTGAAAGGATGAAAAAATTGAATTTACAAGATGAATTAAATTCTACTCAAGAATTCATTCTTATCCTACAAGAGAGGTCATTTGTTCAAGCTAGGAGGAAGGAACTTTTCCAAAATCGGGATAATAATGAGAAAGATACCCTTTATGAAAGATATTAGAAGTGGAGTCAGGAGAACATGGTAACAAGGAATGAAATGTAAGCCTTAACTATGAGGATGTCAAAGGAGATTGAAGACCGAAAGAAGAAGGAAGAAAATCTTTCTATTGTTAGATAGTTCAAATAACTAGAAGACAACTAAGAGGGGAGGGGAGGCGAATCAGTTGTCACAGATTACCAGAACCTTAAGCAATTTAAAACTTTAATACCGGAACCCAAAACATTAATACTGGAATTCTTAAACCAAATACCAGAATTGGAGATAAACCAATTAAGCATAAACAATAATCAGAGAATAAATACCATCCACGTGACACCAAGATTTATACATGGAAAAACCGGTAAAGGGAAAAACCATGATGGGAAGCCTACCCACAATCAAATAATACTTCTATAGTAAGTATGTGAATTACAATTAAGGGGCCTGCACTTGCAGGAAATCCAACAACCTAGAGCGCATTTCTCATCACAAAAGGAGTCTCACTGACTACATAGAAATCCAAACTATAATCTGAAGGAATGAATGAACTACAAAGATAGCATCTCCTATGCCTAAATACAGTTCTTGTTAAGATCAATACCGTAGGACTAAATCTACTTACATAAATCCAAATCGATCTCCAAAGATCGAACAAATCCCTTGTGTGAATGATATTACATTATTCACACATTACATATCCATATGCCTTTCCTATATCCTTATATCATCTACAATGAGATCTTACATCATATATATACAAACCCTCGACCATAAACAATCAGTTCGACCACTAGACAATAAACCAATTACATAATTACAAAACATGTCGGCCTAAGATCAAACAAATAATATCCAACCCATAAGACATCCTGAAAACATATCGAGAGGTTCAATCCACACATTACATTAAGTCGGTCCATAACCTAGATACACCGGGACCTATTTTATGTCCATACATGCCAAAGAAATAATCCCAATAAACTAAGTCTCGAACATGATCACCATTAGCATCCTGAAACTCCACCAAAAGCTGCACCAGCACCACTTATGCATATCATCAAAGATCTTCATCAAATCTCTACTGGTGAAACCCTCGTCGGAACTAGAAACCAAGCTTCCAAGAAAACGTGATAGAATCTGATCACTAGAAAAAAAACCAGTTGATTGAATATGAACATAAGTAAGCCAATTCCCTAACCAAATCATATCGAAGCATACCGGATCATTTTGCATCCAAACCAACCAGAAACCACACAACCTACCGAAACTAGAAGGGTGTCGGTAAAGCATCCAAAACAGCTAGTGTTGACATCAATGACAAAACATCAATGCAAGACATAATTAATTCCTCAAAATGGCCAACAATTTCCTCCTTTGGAATTGATAGCAACACTAGATCTGAAAAAAATCTAAGTACCAAGAAATGCCAAACAAGTCTCCCCCAATGGAAGATAGCCAACAATCTCCCACTCAAAGATGTAGAAATGAAGTTTTGAAACAAAGACCAAACTCTCCTTGTGAATGATATCTCTATAAATCTCTGTTTTTCACATATATCTCTCCCCCTTTGACATCAATGCCAGAAATCTGACAAAAATATCAAAGAAAAAACATAAACCACTGAATCACAAGGCTAACTACTCCCCCTGAGCAGTAGCATCCCCACATCAATGTTGAAATGAATTATATCTCTGATAATGCATATTAGACTAATGCCAAAAAAGCATTAATCAGCTCTTTATCCGAGGGGCAGAAACCCATAACCTGTCTCTCAGGTGCTCAAATAATTCTTTAGGCAAAGGTTTAGTGAAAATATCTACAATCCGTTCTTTAGTGTTCACATAAACTAGTCTAACTTCATTTTCTTCCACCTTCTCCTTCAAAAAGTTATACATGATAGATATGTGCTTTGTCTTAGAGTGAAATACCAGATTCTTTGATATGTCAATAGCAGCAGAGTTGTCACAATGAATAACTACCGGTCCAGTGCAATAAACTTTAATATCCTTCAACATTTTCTTCATCCATAGAACCTCTGTACAGTTAGTAGTAGCAGCAACATACTCAACTTCAGCAGTAGATAAAGAAGTACATGATTGTTTTTTGTTGATCCATGAAACAAACTTATTTCCAAGAAATAAATCTCTACCGAAAGTAATTTTTGTTGCAAGCTAGGGTTGTCGTTGCACCAAAAGATCGACCTATCAATGCCCGATACAACCACTAGACTTATAGAATCCACAAAAGGTTGTTAAACCATGTCGCGAATCCTCGCAAGGGACGCTGGACCATTGCCAATAATCCCCCTCTCAGCGTCACTCACTGTGGCCTATGTGATTCGAACCTTTAACCAAGCTCTGATAGCACTTGTTACAAGCTAGGGTTGGTGTTGCACCAAAAGATCAACCTATCAAAGTCCAATACAACCACTAGACTTGTAGAATCCATAGAAGGCTATTAAACCATGGCATCAATCCCTGCGAGGGATGCTGGACCACTGCCAACTCTTTTTTGATCATCAACATCACCAGCTCAATCAATATTTGTATATACACATAAAGTAAGTCATCATCCTTAGGGTACAACAAACCATATTCTGATGTACCTTACAAATATCTAAAAATTATTTTCACCACACTCTCATGATTTTCTCTAGGATCACTCTAATATCTAGATGCAATACAAACAACATTCATTATGTCAGGCCTAGCCTGAGTCAAATAAAGCATACCTCCAATCATATATTTGTATCTTATAGGATTTACCTATGCAGAAACATCTTTCCTTGTCAATTTATCACTTGTAACCATAGGAGTACTTACCAGTTTAGAATCTACCATACCAAATTTCTTCAACAATTTCCTTGCATACTTAGTTTGACAGCTGAAAATACCTTTATCGGTCTGAGTAATCTGCAAACCTAAGAAAAAATTCATTTTCCCAATCATAGACATTTCAAATTCTTTCTCCATAATCTTATTAAATTCCATGCACAACTTATTTCACCTCCAAAAATGATGTCATCAACAAATACTTAAATAATCAATATATCATCATCAGTGACCCTATAGTATAAATTACTATTACCATTACCCTTAGTAAAAGTAAGCTTCAAAAGATATTTATCCAACCTTGCATAACAAGCTCTAGGTGCCTATTTCAATCCATATAAAGCTTTCCTTAACCTACAAACCATGTTTTTATCATTTGAAAGTAAAAAACCATTAGGTTGCTCAATATAAACTTCCTCATCAAGATCCCCATTCAAAAATGCACACTTGACATCCATCTGATAAACCTTGGAGTTCTTATGGGCAGCATAGGCAACAAATAATCTTACAGCTTCAGTCCTAGCTACAAGTGCAAAAGTCTCACCATAATCAATTCATTCTTTTTGATAATATCCTTTACAAACCAATCTAGCCTTATTCCTTACAACTTGACCATCCTTATTCAATTTATTCCTAAAAATCCATTTAGTTCCAATAACATTCTTATTTTTAGGTCAGGGAAATAAAGTCCATGTGTTATTTTTCTCAATCTAATCTAATTCTTCTTCCATAGCTTTCATCCAACATTCATCTTTACATGCTTCAATTACTAATACCGGTTTAACTTGAGAAATTAAACATACCTCATTACTTTCTAGTCTTCTTCTTGTCATCACTCTACTATTCTTATCCCCAATGATACGATCTTTCGAATGATTCAATCTCACATACCTGGGAGTCTTCTGAATCTTGGTTCCTCTTCCCAGTTCTTCAGTTACTATTGAATTTTCTGATACTGTCAGAGTAACTGGTTCAACATTTTGTTCCGGTAAAGGTGCTACTGGTTGAGATATAATCATTTCCACCGTTGGTTCTTTCTCATAAACTCTAATTTGACTTCTATTCAACTCATCCACCTTAAGATTAGCACTCTCCACAATTCTCTGTAATCTTTTGTTATAACATCTATATGGTTTTTGAAGAGGGTAAAAGACTTGTGAGGTGGATTAGATAACAAATATGCAAATCAAACATATAATCACATGAAATCCAGAGACATAATTTGAAATGCTCAAAACATGAATGAAATGCATATAGCTCACAAACCAATACCTTCTCCTTCAGATGGAGCTTGATGAAGTGAAGGCACCCTTGGATGATGCTCCACTTGATGTGCTCCTCTTGCTTGCTTGATGTGGATGGCTCTCCAATGTTGTGCACAATATGAAATGGATTCTAGGAGGATGATATGGACAAAATGGTTAAGTGTGGATGAAATATGATTTGGACAAAATGGCTCTCCTCTTGCTTGCTAAGATGATTTCCTAGGCTCAAAAGGGCAGCATAAGATTACTAAACTTGGAGATGATCAATGAAGGGATGGAGTCCTCAATTTATAGGAAGAGGAGAGGAAGAATGGATGGTTGGGATGGATCCAGGATGGAGGGCTAGGATTGCTTGTGAGCCCACACAAGGTCCAAGAGAGGGTGTGGAGAATTTTTAATTCCTCCTCTAATCCCCATGATCACCCTTTTTTGGAGAATTTTTAATTCCTCCTCTCCATTCTTCAAGGAATATCGCATCCCTTGCTCCTCTCAAGGCACATTAAGATGTCTTCCTAATGCACCTTGCTCTTCTCAAGGTACCTTGAGAAGTCTTCCCAATGCACCTTGAGGATTGTGGAGACCAAGAGATATGTCTTAAAGGCATTTCTTGTCTCCACACTCCTCAAGGTGCTTTGGGAAGACTTCCCAAGGTACCTTGAGAAGAGAAAGGTGCATTGGGAAGACATCCCAATGTGCCTTGATAGGAGCAAGGGATGTGACATTCCTTGAAGAATGGAGAGGAGGAATTAAAAATTCTCCAAAAAAGGGTGATCATGGGGATTAGAGGAATAAGAAGGAATTAAAAATTCCTTACGAGAGGAGATGCCTAGAGGATTGTGAGATTTTGAAAATCTCACATTCACCTAGGAAAAGAGCATTAAAAGATGGTGATTGGATGGAAGGGAAAAGGGGTTGACTTTGTGGCTAATAATGATGATTAGCCACTAGCAACTCATTAGGAGGGGATTAGAGGAAATGTTACATGGGATTTGGAGTTGTAGGATGATTTGATTAGGAGAGAGAAGGAGTGGAGGGAATTAAAAATTAGAAGAATAAGGTTAAGTGAGTTTAGGGAGTTTCTAGAAGAATTTATTAGGTTAATGATGAATTAAGAAGATGATTTGTAGGAATTGTGTAGGTTAACTAATTAATTGAAATTAATTAGCCAAGAGGAAGATTTGTGAGGATTTAATGTTTTAGAAGAATAAAGAAAGGGATTAATTTATTAAATAAATCAGTCACATACTATAGTGACAATATTAATTATATTTAATTAATATTGAGAAGAATTTGAATTAACATAATTAATTAATTAATTATGTGAGGAATAAAAAATAATTAAAAGTAATTATTTTTAAGTGTCTACATTTTGCCCCTCTTTGAAGCGAGGTGTGATGACGCGTTGATTCAAAGAATAATCTCGTTTCTGTGATGATGATATTGATTTGATAGGATGCCCCAACTCTTGATTGCTAAATTCTAGTATGAGCTTGGTGGCTTAGGTAGGTAAGATTGAAACATCTTATTTGATTTGATTGATAAGATCTAGATTCAGTCTGGTTTCAGGAAGGATTTATCCTGTATAAGACAAAGATGATCAAAGTGTCTGGTTTTAGGAAGGATTCATCCTGTATAAGACATGATTGATCACAACGTTTGGTTTCAGGAAGGATTCATCTTGTATAAGACATGATTGATCACAACATCTGGTTTGAGGAAGGATTCATCCTGTATAAGACATGATCACGGCGTCTGGTTTCAGAAAGGATTCATCCTATATAAGACATGATTGATCACAATGTCTGGTTTCAGGAAGGATTCATCATGTATAAGACATGATCAGAGTGTCTGGTTTCAGGAAGGATTCATCTTGTATAAGACATGATCACAATGTCTGGTTTTAGGAAGGATTCATCCTATATAAGACATGATCAAAGCATCTGGTTTCAGGAAGGATTCATCCTGTATAAGACATGATCATAATCGAAATTAATTATGTGAGAAATTAAAAATAACTAAGATAATTATTTTTAAGTGTCTACATTTTGACGGTGTGTAGAAGATAGAAGAAGAAAAGGGCCCCAGCATAAAGCATGGGGGGTGTATGCCCCCTTGAGAATTTTTTCGGAAAAAGGACGAAAAATTCTCAAAAAAAGAGGAAGAAGAATTAGGGTGGAAGGGATAAACGAGGAAGAAATATGAAGCATTCGTGAAGAATTTGGAAAGAAGAATAGGAGATGCGAGACCGCGGAGGAAAATGGGCCCTCACGGGGGCCCATATAAGCCACAACGGACCCCATGAGGGGTCATTTCTACACACAAGCCTTGGAGCCACTCAGAGAAAAGAGGAAGAGATGGATCGCATTCCAGATCATGATCATCGCGCTAAGAGGATCCAACGATTCGACCGACCGAGGAGCTATGGACAACCGGTCTAAAATTAGGGTTGGAAAAGGGGGGGGAAGCTATAGCAGGATTACAGGATGCTCTTCATCGGTAGGATGTCGAGTTAGAGGGGTTACGGGCCAAAGTGCAGAGGGCGGAGACAGATGCGACATGACTGCCGGGGGAGAGGGATGCAGCCCGCCGGGCATTGGTTTCGGCTGGATTGGCACAGATATTTTCTGATAGTCTGCAGTAGCAAGAGAGAGCAGAGAGATCATCTCAAGAGGCATAGTATTATAGGGGTTTATATCATGGAGTAGTACCTATAGGACAATGAGTATCCTCATACACTAAGAGTGTACAGTCTCAGAGGACTCATAGTCAGCGACCGACCCAGAGTCAGCAAACAGGGGTATCAGTGGGTTTTTGGCGACCAACAGGGGTGCAGGAGGATTAGGAGGGGGAGTTACAATAGAGGGGGGGTACAACAGAGGGAGGTACAGCAGAGGGAAGTGGAGAGGCAGGTGAGGAAAGCTAGCTCCCCATTTTGCTTGTGTATTATATTTTGACCCTTCAGGGCGATCATTATATCATGATAGACACATTTTCCTCTCTCTCTCTCTCTCTCTCTCTCTATATATATATATATATATATATACATGATTTGATTGGTGGCAAATGATGTGTAGCATTTATTGTGATGGATTATTTTTGTTTTTCTTATGGTGTCCTATATGGATGTAATCATGGATGTGCTATGCTGACCTATTTTGTGATGCAAAGTGGGTGCTTATATATGTATGTTTATGATGTGTTGCTAACATAGTTTTTTGGATGCAGGATGAATGATTTTTTATGCTTTATGTATAAATACACATGTGTGAATGATTTATAATGCAGTCTAAATGTAATGCTATATGGATGAGTGTATCTTTTATTTATGTGATGCAATCTTATATGGTAAATGTTTTGTGGAAAATATGACTGTCTAAGAAATGCACTCTATATGATGTGAATGAATTAATAAAAAAGGGGAACATGCCAATAATAACACAATGATCTTAGCTAGAAGAATATGGAATAGATGGGAAGTGGGGGAAATTAAGAACTCCATGGGATTATTGAGTTTAGGATTTGATGGAATGATGATGAGATTTTGTGCACAACAAATGTGGAGGGCCAACCTATTTTGATATTGCCCTGGGTGACTTGCACCACTGATTATAGAAATCGGGATGCCTTGAGAAACCCAAGGCATGGACTGACTCTCAGATAAATGGGAATTCCTTACACACAGTTTGCAAGTGTTAAGAAACACTGATACAGAGTTGTGGGTATGTGCAAGGAAACCCTCAAACACACTGATAACTCTTGTACAGGAGAAGGTAAGTGTTGATGAACATTAATACCAGGTCGCCGATTTGTACAAGAGAGATCCCAAACATGCCCTGCTATGAAAATATGCCCCACTCTCCGCCTATTGTAACATACCTGGATATGGAAAAAAAACCAGGCAGTCATAAATAGTTGCAGTCATAGGGCAAAAGATGCAAGTCTAAATGAAAAGATCCAACAAAATTTAACAAGTCAAATATAACCAACTGATACCTCTTGCCAAGAGTAGGACTAGGATGGAGGATTAGGTTGCCAAGCGAGGGAAGGAATCATCCCTAGGGAAACGTGGTCTTGTAGATTTTAGGCAAGTGATTTTATGGTTTTGGAGAGTGACTAGCAGACTAGGGATTTTTTCTGAAGGCTTCTTGAAGCTTACATAGAGGCATAAAAGCTCAGCTTGATGGGACATTCCTTATTCATGACTCAAGTGAAGACTCATCATCATACACAAGTTCTATTGGAAGGCAAGAGGGAAGGAATGATGTGAATGGGAGGATTGGATGGAGAGTGATTTGCAGTGTCGACCTGATAGACAGTGGATCTGGTTATTTACCTTGGCGCCTCTATGGAGGTTTTCACCAAGGTACTTGTCCATAGTGCCACAAAGTGATTTTCGCTGGTGAACAAATTGTTTTTCTATCTTTTTCTTGTAGATTTTTTTTTTTTGTGTGTCACATGGCGCCTGTTTGCTAGGTTCTCACCAAAGTGACACTTTTTTCAGGATATTTTTATTATTTTTTTTTGTATTTTTCTTGATTTTTTAATAATTTGTTTTTTTTGTTTTTTTGACAATTTTAAGACTTTCGAAGGATTAGGCATAAAATCTTTTGAGGTGCATGATATTCATTGTTTCATCCATAGGGTCGCCTTTAGGAGTAGCCAACTGATAAGCTCCTGATCCATACTTTGCTGTGATTACATATGGTCCAAGCCAATTAGGCTCGAACTTGCCTTTCTTTTCTCTGTCTTGTAGATTTTTTTGATTCTCCATGAGGACAAGGTCACCAATCTGGAATTCTTGGGTTTTGAATTTTTTATGATAACTCATGCGCAGACATTTTTGATATACCTGGAGATGATTCAAGGCCTTAAGGCACCTTTCATCTAACAATTCTAGGTCTTGTAAGCAGGCAATTCTGTATTCCTCATTTGGTAAGATATTTTGTAGCGATACCCTTAGAGAGGGGACCTCAATCTCAAGGGGAAGGATGGCTTCAGAACCAAATACTAGGGAATAAGGAGTGGCACCTGTGGGGGTACGGATGGAGGTGCGGTAGGCCCACAACGCAGGATGGAGTTGGAGGTGCAAATCACGGCCCACTTCATTGACTATCTTTTTGAGGATTTTTATTAGGGTTTTATTAGAAGCCTCAGCTTGGCCATTGCCTTGGGGGTAATATGGAGTGGAGAAGCGGTGTTGGATGTTGAATTTTTGGCAGAGTTCTTTGACATCCTGGTTTTTAAATTTTCTTCCATTATCTGTGATGATAACTTTTGGGATGCCATATCAGTAGATTAGGTAGTTCAGGATGAATTTGGATATTTGCTTGTCGGTGGTGAAAGTAAGAGGGATAGCCTCTACCCACTTGGTGAACTATTTAGTGGCAGTGATAATAAATTTATGTCCATTAGAAGATGAAGGGTGGATTTTCCCCATGAGATCGAGCCCCCACTGTGAGAAGGGCCATGGTGTTATAAATGGTTGCAATTCTTGTGACGGTGCATGAATTTTGTCGCCATATTGCTGCCAAGGGATGCATTTGTTCACATAATTATATACATCTACCTCCATTTTAGGCCAATAGTATCATGTTCTCAAAATATTTTTAGCCAATGTGAGCCCACTTGAGTGTGCCCCACAGATACTCTCATGTACTTCGCGTAATGCCCATTCCGCCTCTTGTTTATCTAAACACCTTAGGAGGAACCATCGAAATGCCTTCTGAATAGGGTGTATCCGAGGATGGTGTAATGAGCACATCAACGGATGAAGGTTTGTTGTTGGTTTTTTGTGAGATGTGGGGGATGGTGTTGTCTTTGAGGAAAGCGAAGGTTTTTAGGTACCAAGGGGACTGAGGACCAATGAGAACACACACCATTTCAGACTTTGGTAGGTCATATGCTGGTATAAATGATTGCTCGACCAAGAATTCACACTTCTGACTGTGTGCTGGCATTTGAAGGAGGGAGCCAATGGTGGCCATTGCATCTACAACCTTGTTGTTTGTTCATGGGATTTGATTAAATCTGATTGCTGTGAAATGTTTCTTAAGATCTTCAACCATGGTACGGTAAGGAAGGAGTTTATCATCTTTTGTTTGGTACTCATCATTGACTTGTTTTATAACGAGCTGAGAATCACCATAAACTTGTAACTCCTTTATTTTCCAATGGATAGCCAGATGCAAACCTATGATTAGTGCCTCATATTCTGTTATGTTATTAGTACATGCAAAGGCTATTTTGTATGATTTGGGGATGCCATCTCCTTGAGGTGTAACTAATAATATTCTTGCCCCTTATCTATCTTGAGTGCAAGAGCCATCAAAGTATAATTTCCATGTGGGGGATGTGGTGATAGCCATAATGAACTCATCTAGTAATTTTGTGAGAAGAGGATGGTCACCTGGAAGTGGAGCTTTAGCCAGTTGATCTGCAATAACTTGTCCCTTGATTGCCTTTCTATCCATGTATTCAATGTCAAACTCGCTCAAGAGCATGACCCATTTAGCGGTTCTGCCAGTGAGAGCAGCTTTAGACAAGAAATATTTAAGCGGGTCTATCTTGGCAATCAATTTTGTTTTTTTGTTCAACATATAGTGTCAAATTTTTTGTGTTCTAAACACTAATGCCAAACATGCTCTTTCAATGGGGTGTAATTGAGTTCATATCC
Organism: Cryptomeria japonica; assembly: GCF_030272615.1. NCBI lineage: Eukaryota > Viridiplantae > Streptophyta > Pinopsida > Cupressales > Cupressaceae > Cryptomeria > Cryptomeria japonica. Next base: position 635,354,625 of record NC_081409.1, on the reverse strand, counting down.
TACCAATGTCCAACTGATGTAGTAAATGGTGTGTTCCTTCCCTTGATCATCTGTTTGTGCCAGTAATGCCCCCAATGCCATTGTAGTAGCACATATATACAAAATGAGAGGTTCTCTAGGGGTAGGTGGCATCAAAACTGGAGGTGATGATAGATATTCTTTTAATTTCTCAAAGGCCTTTTGACATAAATAATCTCATTTGAATTTTGTGTCTTTACGCAATAGGTGTGCAAATGGATGGCACTTGTCTGCTAGCTGTGAAATGAAACGCCTGACAGACTGGAGTTTTCCCTAGAGACTGCACAGATGTCTGAGAGTTTTTGGTGGAGGCTTTTCCATAATAGCTTTTACCTTTGCAGGATCAACCTCGATGCCTCTACGGGAAACAATGAATCCTAGTAGTTTTCCTAATGTGTCGCCAAACACACACTTTTTGGAATTTAGGCGCAGCTTGTATTTTTCTAATCTTTTGAAGATCTGTTTTAGAATAGGGATGTGCTCTTATCTTGTCTTGGATTTTCCTAGCAGATCATCCACGTAGTCCTCCATAATTTTGTGCAAGAGGTCATGAAAAATTATTGTCATTGCACGTTGATATGTAGCTCTAGTATTTTTAAGGCCAAAAGGCATGACCCAGTAACAGAAAGTACCCCATGGTGTTGTGAATGTGGTTTTATGTTGATCCTCATCTTCTATCCTAATTTGGTTGTATCCAAAAAACCCATCCATTAGCAATAGCATTTCATGTCCTGTTGTAAGGTCCACAATCATGTCTATATTGGGGAGCGGGAAATCATCTTTGGGACAAGCTCTATTTAGATCTCAGAAATATGTGCAGATGTAGATGCCTTCGGCAGGTTTGCCGATAGGTACAATGTTAGAGGCCCATTCAGTGTAGTCTATGGGTTTGATGAATTCTGCATCTAACATCTTTTGGAGTTTCGCCTTGACCAGGATAGCAATATGCAGGTGCATTTTGCATAGTTTTTGTTTTATAGGTTTTGCATATGGGGGGACAGCAAGATTGTGAACCACCAAAGTAGGATCTAACCCTGGCATATCAGCATAGGACCATGCAAAATTAATTTTTACCTCTATAAGGAAGTTGATGAAATCTTGTTTCTCTTTTTCTGTGAGGGACTTGGCAATGAGCGCATTTTGTGGGATGGCTTTGGTGCCCATGTTGATGTTGTCTGTTTCTTCTATCATAAAATTTGATTTGTCTTGTGGAAGGTAACCAATGGTAGGGAGGTCAAATCCCTCATCGTCAAGTGCCTTTTCCAGGTTTTCACTTTCGGATATGCCCTTTGTTTTTATTTTTTGTTCATCCAAAGGTGCCTCGGGGAGGTTTTCACCTAGGGAATCATGTCTTTTCCTTTTATTATCTTTTTTGTGGCTAAGGGCATTGTCCTAATTACCAAAGTATCCATTTTCATGTAGTTGAATACCCTCGATTCTGTTACAATCTTCTAGATTTTGCGTCATCAGGAGAGCAATGAGAGCATTATCGTCGACGCAGATATCCAAAGTGGGTTTGTCTCATTGGCCCCAGTCAATGAGTTTAGGATGGACAAGATGTAGCTCGTGTGAAGTGGGAGGGGTTAAGGGGGTGATGGTATTGATGTAAGCATCAAAGAAGATATCTTTCTTGTATTCATAAGGCATTTCATGGAATTCCTCTTCGGCATTGATTTCGATATCCAAAGAAGGACTAGAAAGGGCACCAACGATAGTGATCTTAGGCATCGGGGCATACCCTAAGCCTCTGTTGTGTTTCTAGAAGATAGGATTTATGGGTGCTTTTCTTCCTTTTTCCTCTGGTCCTAGGCTGTATCCTTTGTATACCATTTTTTCAACTATGGCAGATGCTTTTGGGTACATTTTATTGGGTACTTTCGCTAGCTCATCATCCTCTTCCCGGTACAACCAGGAAGAGACATCTGCTTCTTCAAGACTCTCCCCATTAAGTGGGCCCCATTGCTGGAAGGTGGTATTTTGGCATTGTATGACTGGTTTTGGGTCCTTTTTGAGCTCCTTTGGTTTGCCAAATGACTTAGGAGAGAGAGGGAGGTTGCCTATTAACAAGACGTCCTCCAATTTGTATTCTCTAGAGCCATTGTCCAAGATCTTGATTTTATTATCTAGTTGGGATGAAGTGGAGGCAACATTTGATGTGTTAGATGGAGGTGTTGGCGAGGGTCTATTTAGCAGACAATGATAGGATGCTTCCCCTCTAATAGTTTGCAATGTTGAAAAGGTTGGGGATCACCTTTGATAGTGATCTCTCTTCCATTATAGGGGAATTTGATGCATTGGTGATAGGTGGAGGGTACAGCCTACAAGGAATGAATCCATGGCCACTCGAGGAGAATGTTGTAGGGGAGATCAAGATCTAGTACTTGGCAAGGGGTTTCAATTATAATGGGGCCCACTTGAAGAGGTAAGGTGATCATGCCCTTTGAAATTTTTTCCACATCATCATATGCCTTTATTGCGATCCTTCCTGATGTGTCTATCTAATCCTCAGAAAGTCCCAATTATTTTATTAATTTGTATGTACACATATTAAGCTCAGATCCACCGTCTATCAGGATACGTTTGACCTTATGCTTGTGGATAAGAGCTTCGATGTGCAAAGGTTTGTTATGGTCTTCATCTATGGGAGCGTCTTTGGAGGTAAATATTAGGTGTTGCTAGGCAGCAAGGTTTCCAATGAGGGCTTGGAATTGGGTGGCGTTGATGTTATCAGGAATGCATGATTCGAGAAAGGCTTGTTCCAAAATTTCTTTATGGACCGGGGAAGTTTTAAGAAGTTCTAAAATGGAGATCTGAGCGAGGGTCTTCCCAAGTTGGTCTAGGAGGTCATATCGATGGGTGGAAGACATGGGTGGTGGATTTAGTGGGGGAGGGACTCCTTGGATGGTGACTTTACCTCGGCGTGTAGTTACATTGCAGTCGTTCTGGGAATGGGAGGTGGAAGGCGTGGCGCCTTGAATGACTATCCTAGTAGGAATTGGTCTTCTTTGGGAAGAAGGAGGATTAACTCCTTGGATGGTTATGACATTGACATGATTGTCTACAGGTTCAATGCGAGCTACTAAAAACTCAAATTCGGTTATGTGATTAGCGTATTCATAACCCATTGCGTTAGATGATGAGCCTTTTCCTTTATCATGCTTCAGGAAGGGTTCCTAGTACATTTTGAGTTTGTCATTGTTATTACCAGGTTTTGCATTTGCTACTTCAATCTCACCTCTATCAATGAGATCTTGTATGTTGATCTTCACTTTCATACACTTTCGTGTATCATGTCCCTTGATACGATGGTATTCACAATACTCATTTTCATTATACCATCTTGGTTTAGGTTGATTGGGGTCAAACAGGCGAGTGATTGGAAAAACCACTACACCTGCTTGGACAAGTTTTTGAAACACCATTTCAATAGGCTCAGCCAGAGGAGTGAAGTCTCTTGGAGTCTGGTTATTCGATCGGGGTGGTCGTCCCTAGATTGAGACATTGTTGTGAGGTTTTTGGGATTGATTTTGATTGTTTTTATTATTGAATTGATGATTATTGGTGGTGGATTTTGGGGGAGCGACCATGGTTTGGACCCGCTTTGCATCAGTTACACCATCATTGACCACGTTTCTGTTTTTAGACTAGAATTTTGGCTTGTCGTTATGATAAGAGGGAGAACTTTGTGTCGACTTCTGGTAATGTTTCAAGGTTCCTTCCTCCATCAAGACACACTCGAGGGCGAGGCCCTTATCAGTTAATTTTTGGAAGGATTTGATACATTGGGATATTAAGGGTCTCGAAAGTTTAGGCACCAAGTTCTTTTGAAATAACTCAATTTGATGTTGTTCTGGCATGTCCCACTGGATTTTTTTGATAAGATGTCGCCATCTTTGTAGGAAATTGGCAAAGGTTTCTCCAGGCATTTATAGAAACATCATTAACCATATTGTAAGCATAGTGGGCCACAAATTTTTCTGCCAAGTCTGGAAAGGAGACAATAGAACCTCGTGGTAGAGATGAGAACCATGCCAGAGTGTCTCCCATGAGACTCTTGGGAAAGAGTCTGCAAAGATAAAGGTCACTATAGGAGACTTCTTGGCATAAGATGTGGAATTCTCGGACATGGTCGCGGGGGTCTCTTTTGCCTTCATACTTGGTGAATTTGGGGATCTCAAATCTCGGGGGGTAGGGTGCAACTGATATAGACGGGTCATAAGGACAAGGGCAAAACTCTTTGAACAAGTAAGTTTTTCTTTTATTAGTCCTTTATTTCATGTCCTTGATGATATTTTCATGTCTTGAATTTCCTTGATGAGGTCTTGTTGTGAACTTTGATAATGATGAATTGTATTTGCCCTAAGAATTGGATGAGACAAAGAAGGTGCACCACCACCAATATATTGATATGATGAGGAGGCGGGAACATGGGATGTGAAGACCGATATTGTAGTGATTTGTGTGATAGTTGGTTGTGGTCTGCAAACTATTGTCAATGGATTGAGTACGGCCCGGATAAAACTTGCGACATTGTTGGCGGGAAGGGAAGTTTGTGGAATAGAAATAAGTGGTTGAATGGAAGGAGGTGGTATAGAAGTGCGTTGGAGAATAGATGAGATCGGATGTGATAGTGGTATAGATGGTAAGGAGGAAGAAGGTGGGATGGAGACCATGGTGGGAGGTGTCGTAGGTGGCACTGATTGAGCTTGGATGATTGATGGGGCTGCAATTGATTGAGTCTGAATAATAGGTGCAACACTTTATGTGGGAGCGAGGTCTCCTTGTGGTTGTTGGGCGAGAGTGAATCTATTAAATTCAAGCGGAAGTTGAGCTCCACTCTCAAGGAGAGTTTTCAGAAGTGTAGTAGGATTGTGTTGAATAAACTTTTCCATCATCTCTTGGTTATAAGAATCTGCTAGGAAAGTTTGCACTTCCAGAGAGAGTTCATTTTGGCTAACCATGTTAGGATTTTGGCTTTGATCTTGATTGCTAGGTTGCCCACTTTGTGTAGGATCTTGCATGGGATCTTCATATAGGGAACTAATGTCTGGCATGCCATATTGTTGTTCAGCCATATTTCTCTTTTGGGATCGAGTTGTGACCATATACGAATAACCTTGGAAAAGTTTGGAGGGGGAAATTTGTGATGAAAGGATTTAGCAAGATATTTGTTGAATTTGAATTTTGTCTTTCATGACAAGGGATTTTGTTGATTGGTATGGTTCTTGGATTAGAGCCCGGATTTGATTAGGATTTGACACCTTAGTCCTTGGATGAGGATTTTAGGTGGTGGATGCAACCACAAGTAAGGTGATGGCCAAGTTTTGTAGAATTTAGACCTTGGATTGATGATTAAAAAGCCTCTCTTATACCAAGGGTTGACTAATGACCCTAAGCAAAGTAAAGACGTGAGTTAAGAGTCTTGATCGACTCAAAAGTATTAGACAAAAGGTACTTGGAGAGGATTCCCCTTCAAGCACGAGAGCCAATTGATTAATGATGAGGTCTAAATGGAATTTCACAAGGCATGTAACCTTAACGTGAGGTTAAATTGGATTAGAGGATGATTGGATTTGAATTTTGATAATTGATTTGATAGTGGAGGGAGATTGATTTGATGTGCTAAGTCCTTGGGAAATTTGAGGATGATTGATGGAGGAGGTATGGTAGTGATGGCTTAGAAGAAACTTGATGACTAGGTTGTCTTTGGCATGAACATGACTTAATGGAGGATCAATTCAAATGGCAAGTTGTATGAAGGGATATGACCACCCTGACTTGGACGATAGTAGGTGTTTCAAAGGACAAAATTGAATGTTGATGGAGAGGATGAACTCTTAGCTTCTCTCTTGGGCTTATGAAACATGGGACAGACGAAGTTTTGATGCAATTTTGGACTTTGTGTGGGTAATGACTTGGACAATTGTTTGTGTCTTGACAAATGTTTTTGCAAAGTGTTTGGGGATAGTGATGTGTTTTTAGTCTTCTCTTGGCAAGTATGTATCAAACAAAGAAAACACAATGATCAAATGCATATTATCTCAAAGATTCTCATGCTCATATATAACATTCTTAAGGCTGGCAAGGACAATAGTCATTGGATCCCAATCGGTTTCCCAGCTACGCTTACCCAGAGCGGACACTTAGATGTTTGACCCCACTGGCTCCCCTCCACGACACTCACTTCTCAGGGTAGCCAAGCATCAATTCCCATGAAAACTCCTCATGGTGAACTTTGTGTCTCTACTAAGGGCCATAAAAATATGGGCAGCTTCGAAGGGTCGACCTCCTGCACCAATGACTAGAAGGTTTTTGGCCACTATGAACAAGGTGTTTAGTAAGTCTTCCCGTTAGGAGCTACCCTTCGAAGTTGTGCAAGCGCAATTGAGGCCTATAGCCCAACAAAGCACCAAGAACTTAGTAGTCATGCAAGCGTGATTGAGATCTCTAGGATCCTACTAATCACCCAATGTGAGAGTGAACTCTCATATAGCCCCAGCCATTGACCCTTTCATTGTCAATGGTCTATTTATTATAGTGAGTTGGGAACCCCAACTCTGGGTGTACTCACTTGGGTCGTTCCCCTCTTACCTTCTCAAAGAGCAAGTTGGGAGGGCAGGCCCGCTAGAGGTAAACATGCAATCAAACAAGAAAAGGTTGGAGGGTCTAGATTTCTGATCATCTGTAAGATGAGAGCATACTCTCCTACCTTTACACTTTTCTTAAAAACACATAAGACAATGGTTCATTCCATTTTAATTAATATCTAGGTGCCTAATTTAAATAAATGCACAATATTTGGTTGAATCAGCTAGGCAACCTGCAAAACAACTTCATTAGTAGTTTGAAAAATGGAGTCTTCAACAAGCGTCCTGCAAAAGACAACAAAATGACAAAAATATTAATTTTTTTGAATTTTCAGGAATAAGTAGAAAAATGTGAATAAAAACTTTTTTACTAATGACAAATGTGGATTTGGAGGAAGCTTTGATGGGTAAATGGGGTTTGACTAGGTTTTTGCCACTTTCCAAGGGATAGGCAAACATAAAATGGGGATTTTGGAGGAGAGGTGAAGGAATGGGAAAATTTGTCCAAGAGGGACAAAGAAGAAAAAGTTGGAGATAGACAATGTGGGAAAATTTGGAGGTGATTGGGTAAAAGTGGAAGGAGTTACAGCAAACCCTAAAAATAGAGGAATGTGGGATTTTGGGCTTCAAAAAGTGGATTTTGGAATAAGGTCCCCTAGGAAGAAAATGTGCAAAATGGCAATGCGGGGGATCTAGTGATGTTTGGAGGAATTCTTTGGTTACTGACATTGCTAGCTGACATGGTTCACATTCAGGATATCAGCATAGGAGGCCGACATCATTTGGGAGATTCGGCATCGGCAATTGATTTTAATATTTATGTATTGAACCGACATGTATATTCATTTTGCAATTATCTATGTAAGTCGGCATAAGGCATGAAAGATTGTAAGGGTATATAGGTCAATTGATTAGATCATTTTGTGATATGAGATTTAATGTAATGTGAGAGAGACAATTGCAATGCGAGGAATGTTGATTATGTAAGAGGTTATTCTAGTAAGGGTTTAGGGTTTCAGAACCGGAACAGACAAAGGTTAACCAAAACTGTATTCACGCATAGAAGATGTTATCATTGTAGTTCACTCATTTCTCCAGATTGTAGTCTAGATTTGTATGTAGTCAGTGAGAATCTTTTGTGATGACTAGTGTGCTCTAGGCTATAAGCCTTCCTGTAAGTGCAGGCCCCCATATTTTATAATATCTTTTCGTATGGCTAGTGGATTGACATTATGGGTCACAAATCCCATCGTGGTTTTTCTTCTTTGAGTTTTTCCACGTATAATTATATGTGTTATGGTATTCATTTATGTGATTATTTTATTGATTGCTTTACTTATTTCAATCTTATACGTATCGGTATACCGATTGGTGAATGCATGTTTTAATAAGGTTAAGATTCATCATTCTAGTACAACACTGATTCACTCCCTGCCCTCTCATTGTTATTGGATTCCAACAATTGGGATATGAGCCTTGTTCCTCGGAGGAACTTTAACATCTTGAGGGACATCCTGAATCTAAAATCCATGGATATGAGTTTAGAAAGACAACTTGAGGTAGTACTTGAAGATTATGATGTTGAAAGGATGAAAAAATTGAAGTTACAAGATGAATTAAATTCTACTCAAGAACTCATTCTTATCCTACAAGAGAGGTCATTTATTCAAGCTAGGAGGAAGGAACTTTTCCAAAATTAGGATAATAATGAGAAAGATACACTTTATGAAAGATATTAGAAGTGGAGTCAGGAGAACACAGTCACAAGGAATGAAATGTAAACCTTAACTATGAGGATGTCAAAGGAGATTGAAGATCGAAAGAAGAAGGAAGAAAATCTTTCTATTGTTAGATAGTTCAAATAACCGAAAGACAACTGAGAGGGGAGGGGGGGTCAATCAGTTGTCACAGATTACCGAAACCTTAAGAAATTTAAAACTTTAATATTGGAACCCAAAACATTAATACTGGAATTCTTAAACTAAATACCGGAATAGAAGATAAACCAATTAAGCATAAACAATAATCAGAGAATAAATACCATCCACATGACACCAAGATTTATATGTGGAAAAACCAGTAAAGGGAAAAACCACGATGGGAAGCCTGCCCACAATCAAATAATACTTCTATAGTAAGTATGTGAATTACAATTGAGGGGCTTGCACTTGCAGGAAAGCCAACAACCTAGAGCGCATTTCTCATCACAAAAGGAGTCTCACTGACTACATAGAAATCCAAACTATAATTTGAAGGAATGAATGAACTACAAGGATATCATCTCCTATGCCTAAATACAGTTCTTGTTAAGATCAATAGCGTAGGACTAAATCCGCTTACATAAACTCAAATCGATCTCCAATGATCGACCAAATCCCTTGTGTGAATGATATTACATTATTCACACATCACATATCCATATGTCTTTCCTATATCCTTATATCATCTGCAATGAGATCTTACATCATATATATACAAACCCTCGACCATAAACAATTAGGTCGGCCACTAGACAATAAACCAATTACATAATTACAAAACATGTTGGCCTATGATCAGACAAATAATATCCAACCCATAAGACATCCTGAAAACATATTGAGAGGTTCAATCCACACGTTACATTAAGTCGGTCCATAACCTAGATACACCAGGACCTATTTTATGTCCATACATGCCAAAGAAATAATCCCAATAAACTAATTCTCAAACACGATCACCATTAGCATCCTAAAACTCCACCAGAAGCCGCACCAACACCACTTATGCATATCATCAAAGATCTTCATCAAATCTCTACCAGTGAAACCCTCGTTAGAATGAGAAACCAAGCTTCCAAGAAAACACGATAGAATTTGATCACCAAAACAAAACCAATTGATTGAATATGAATATGAGTAAGCCAATTCCCTAACCAAATCATATCGAAGCATACCGGATCATGTTTTATCCAAACCAACCAGAAACCACACAACCTACCAAAACCAAAAGGGTGTCAGTAAAGCATCCAAAATAGCTAGTGTTGACATCAATGACAAAACATCAATGCAAGACATAATCAATTCCTCAAAATGGCAAACAATCTCCTCCTTTGCCATTGATAGCAACACTAGATCTGAAAAAGATCTAAGTACCAAGAAATGCCAAACAAGTCTCCCCAATGGAAGATAGCCAACAATCTCCCACTCAAAGATATAGAAATGAAGTTATGAAACAAAGACCAAACTCTCCTTGTGAATGAAATCTCTGTAAAGATCTATTTTTCACATATATCTCTCCCCCTTTGACATCAATGCTAGAAATATGACAAAAATATCAAAGAAGAAACATAAACCACTGAATCACAAGGCTAACTACTCCCTTTGTGTAGTAGCATCCCCACATCAGTGATGAAATGAATTATATCTCTGATAATGCATATCAGACTCATGCCAAAAAGCATCAATCAGCTCTTTACCGAAGTGGCAAAAACCCATAACCTGTCTCTCAGGTACTTAAATAATTCTTTAGGAAAAGGTTTAGTGAAAATATCTACAATCCATTCTTTAGTGTTCACATAAACTAGTCTAACTTCACTTTCTTCCACCTTCTCCTTGAAAAAGTTATACATGATAAATATGTGCTTTGTCCTAGAGTGAAATACCAGATTCTTTGATATGTCAATAGCAATAGAGTTATCACAATGAATAACTATTGGTCTAGTGCAATACACTTTAATATCCTTCAACATTTTCTTCATCCATAGAACCTATGTACAATTAGTAGTAGCAGCAACATACTTAACTTCAGCAGTAGATAAAGAAGTATATGATTGTTTTTTGTTGATCCATGAAACCAACTTATTTCCAAGAAGTAAATCTCTACCGAAAGTAATTTTTGTTACAAGCTAGGGTTGTCGTTGCACCAAAAGATCGACCTATCAATGCCTGATACAACCAATAGACTTATAGAATCCACAAGAGGTTGTTTAACCATGTCGCGAATCCTCACTAGGGATGCTGAACCACTGCCAACAATCCCCCTCCCAGTGTCACTCACTATGGCCTATGTGATTCGAACCTTTCACCAAGCTCTGATACCACTTGTTACAAGCTAGGGTTTTTGTTGCACCAAAAGATCGACTTATCAATGCCCGATACAACCACTAGACTTGTAGGATCCATAGTAGGTCATTAAACCATGGCATCAATCCCCGCGAGGGATGATGGACCACTACCAACACTTGTTTGATCATCAACATCACCACCTCAATCAATTTTTGTATATACACATAAAGTAAAGTCATCATCCTTAGGGTACAACAAACCATATTCTGATGTACCTTACAAGTATCTAAAAATTATTTTCACTGCACTCTCATGATTTTCTCTAGGATCACTCTGATATCTAGATGCAATACAAATAACATTAATTATGTCGGGCCTAGCCTGAGTCAAATAAAGCATACCTCCAATCATATATTTGTATCTTGTAGGATTTAACTATGTAGAAACATCTTTCCTTGTCAATTTATCACTTGTAACCATAGGAGCACTTACTAGTTTAGAATCTACCATACCAAATTTCTTCAACGATTTCCTTGCATACTTAGTTTGATAGATGAAAATACCTTTATTAGTCTGAGTAATCTGCAAACCTAAGAAAAAATTCATTTCCCCAATCATAGACATGTCAAATTCTTTCTCCATAATCTTATAAAATTTTATGCACAACTTATTTCACCTCCAAAAATGATGTCATCAACAAATACTTAAATAATCAATATATCATCATCAGTGACCCTATAGTATAAATTACTATCACCATTACCCTTAGTAAAAGTAAGCTTCAAAAGATATTTATCCAACCTTGCATACCAAGCTCTAGGTACCTATTTCAATCCATATAAAGCTTTCCTTAACCTACAAACCATGTTTTTATCATCTAAAAGTAAAAAACCATCAGGTTGCTCAATATAAACTTCCTCATCAAGATCCCCATTCAAAAATGCACACTTGACATCCATCTGATAAACCTTGTAGTTTTTATGGGCAGCATAGGCAAGAAATAATCTTACAGCTTCAGTCCTAGCTACAGGTGCAAAAGTCTCACCATAATCAATTCCTTCTTTTTGAGAATATTCTTTACAAACCAATCTAGCCTTATTCCTTACAACTTGACCATCCTTATTCAATTTATTCCTAAAAATCCATTTAGTTCCAATAACATTCTTATTTTTAGGTCGGGGAACTAAAGTCCATGTTTTATTTTTCTCAATCTGATCTAATTCTTCTTCCATAGCTGTCATCCAACATTCATCTTTACATGCTTCAATTACTAATACCGGCTTAACTTGAAAATTAAACATACCTCATTACTTTCCATACTTCTTCTTGTCATCACTCTATTGTTCTTATCCCCAATGATACGATCTTCCGAATGATTCAATCTCACATACCTGGGAGTCTTTTTACTCTTTGTTCCTCTTCCCAATTCTTTAGTTACTGTTGAATTTTCTTATACTGTCGGTGGAACTAGTTCAACATTTTGTTCTGGTAAAGGTGCTACTAGTTGAGATATAATCATTTTCACCTTTGGTTCTTTCTCATAAACTCTGATTTGACTTCTATTTAGCTCATCCAACTTAAGATTAGCACTCTCCACAATTCTCTGCAATCTCTTGTTATAACATCTATATGGTTTTTGAAGAGGGGAAAAGACTTGTGAGGTGGATTAGATAACAAATATGCAGATCAAACATATAATCACTTGAAATCCGAAGATATAATTTGAAATGCTCAAAACAAGAATGAAATGCATATACCTCACAAACCAATACCTTCTCCTTCGGATGGAGCTTGATGAAGTGAAGGTGCCCTTGGATGATGCTCCACTTGATGTGCTCCTCTTGCTTGCTTGATGTGGATGGATCTTCAATATTGTGCACAATATGAAATGGATTCTAGGAGGATGATATGGACAAAATGGTTAAGTGTGGATGAAATATGATTTGGACAAAATGGCTCTCATCTTGCTTGCTAAGATGATTTCCTAGGCTCAAAAGGGCAGCATAAGATTACAGAACTTGGAGATGATCAATGAAGGGATGGAGTCCTCAATTTATAGGAAGAGAAGATGAAGAATGGATGGTTGGGATGGATCCAGGATGGAGGGATGGGATTGCTTGTGAGCCCACACAAGGTCCAAGAGAGGGTGTGGAGACCAAGAGATATGTCTTAAAGGAATTTCTTGTCTCCACACTCCTCAAGGTGCATTGGGAAGACTTCCCAAGGTACCTTGAGAAGAGCAAGGTGCATGGGGAAGACATCCCAATGTGCCTTGAGAGGAGCAAGGGATGTGACATTCCTTGAAGAATGGAGAGGAGGAATTAAAAATTCTCCAAAAAAGGGTGATCATGGGGATTAGAGGAATAAAAAGGGATTAAAAATTCCTTGGGAGAGGAGATGCCTAGAGGATTGTGACATTTTGAAAATCTCACATTCACCTAGGGAAAGAGCATTAAAAGCTAGTGGTTGGATGGAAGGGACAAGGGGTTGACTTTGTGACTAATCATGATGATTAGCCACTATCAACTCATTAGGATGGGATTAGATGAAATGTTATGTGGGATTAGGAGTTGTAGGAGGATTTGATTAGGAGAGAGAAGGAGTGGAGGGAATTAAAAATTAGAAGAATAAGGTTAAGTGAGTTTAGGGAGTTTCTAGAAGAATTTATTAGGTTAATGATGAATTAAGAAGATGATTTGTAGGAATCATGTAGGTTAAGTAATTAATTGAAATTAATCAGCCAAGAGGAAGATTTGTGAGGATTTAATTTTTTAGAAGAATAAAGAAAGGGATTGATTTATTAAATAAATCAGTCACATACTATAGTGACAATATTAATTATATTTAATTAATATTGAGGAGAATTTGAATTAACATAATTAATTAATTAATTATGTGAGGAATTAAATATAATTAAAAGTAATTATTTTTAAGTGTCTACTGTAGACACCCAAAATTGTCCAGTCTAATTAAATAAATACTTTATTTATTTAATTATCTAAGCTTAATTCTTCTATTAATTAAATAAATCTTTATTTATTTAATTAATTCATTTATCCTCTTCTAGCCTTATTTCTCATTTAAATAAATACATTTATTTATTTAAATTATCCTTTTCTTAAATTAAATAAATATCTTATTTATTTAATTATCCCACTTCTTCTATTAATTAAATAAATCTTTATTTATTTAATTAATTCATTAACCTTTTCTACCCATGACACATGTCATTCATCTCTTAATTCATACACTACCTACCCCTTTCATTATTTTATTATTTCTTTTACCTACCCTCTAATCATAGCCAACCTCCTTTTACACCTCTCAATCTTATCCCTCCATTTCATATAGTGTCTTCTATTTAAGGAGATGCTTCCTTCATTATCAAACCCTGGCTAATCAATTTATGCACTTGACTACACTACACTTTTCATATACGATTCTACTTGCAACCACATTCCGCTCTTTGTTGAGCTCTTGTGCACATAAAATCTGAGAGCAAATATATCAAGAAAGATCAATGGAGATAGGAAGAATGGAGATCCAAACCCTATTGGACATGTGATGGTATAATCTTTGTGATTTCATTTGATTTGCATTGTCTTAGGTAATCTTCATATGTTATGGTGGATCTTTGTTGTTGTTAAGCTAGGGTTTTGTGGTTGAATTCATTTAGCTTTTCAATATCGTTATTATTGTTATCCATTTTCACCATATACATTTTCGCATGCCTGGTGGGACTCTTGTCCCTTTTGCATTTAACATTTTTGTTGCAGATTTTGTGTTTGAACTTGCAAATCTGACATTTTCGACAACATTTCGACATTTTCGCGTCTGCACACTTTCGGGTCGCGTTTTTGATTTTCTGCCATGTCTGTGAAATCTGGAACCGCGTCTGCATCCTCGACAGTATTTTATTTTTATTTTTTTTGTAGATTCTGAAAACTGCGTCTGTGTTCCTCAGTCGCGTCTGCGGTGTTTTTAGATGCGTCTGTGTCCAAAAGTCATGTTTGGGTTCTGGAACTACATCTATATCTCGCAGAAGCATGTCTGTGTCAAAGAGTCACATCTATGTTTGGGGTAGCCGTGTCTATGTGCATTGATTTCTTTTTCTTTTCTTTTTTTTTTTTTTTTTGGAGTTTTATTGATTCTGTTTTTGGTCATTTAATATTTCAGATCCGGTTTATTTTGAGCTAACATCTTCAGATCTAGCTAACAAAATTGGTGTAGCTTGTCTTGAAAGCAAAATCATTTGGTTGAAGACCCCTATTTTCACAACGTCTTTTGGATTTAAAATTTACCTAACTTGTGTGCTTGTAGGAAGGGGTGATTATTTCAAACAATCCAAACTACTAATAAATCTTTGTTGTAGGTCCTTGGCAAGGGTTTTTGATTTTTTTATTGTCTGCTTTGTTTTCAATAGACTAGAAAACACTTCAATTGGTGCACTAAAATTGAACCATTATCTTTTGTGTCTTGAACAATAGGCTCTTTTTGTTTAATCTTAGAGGGCCTATCTTCCCATGTGGTCATTAGGACTACTAGTGAGAAGAGAACGACTCAAGTGGTAGCAAAAGAAAAGCCATCTTCTTCCAAACCACTATAAATAATTGTATTCATGGTGAAAACTATGAATAACGTGTGCTGATTAGTTCATACCAACTCTATGTCTCCCCATAAACTCGTTTGATCAAATTTATTTGATCAGTTGTAGGACGTAACCCCTACCGGCTCGGAGCCTTTTGTATTTACAGAGCTAAAAGTGCCGCATGTATGGCCACACAAGCAGATGCCCTTACTAGCACCTTTTTGTTTTAGAAGCCCAAATCCTTCTAGTTGTTGGGGCAGGAGGTCGGACCTCTAGTAGTGGCCCACACACATACGGTTCTTAGTAGAGATACAAAGTTCACCACGAGGAGTTTTCGTGGGGACTGATGCTTGGCTGACCCAATAAGTGAGTGCTGAGGGTGGAGCCAGTGAGGTCAAGCATCTAAGTATCTGCTCTAAGTAGCGTAGCCTCGGGGGTAAAACCCCATGTGGGATCAATAACTATTGTCTTGGCCAGCCATAAGAATTGTGCTTGACTTATTTTAAACATTCAAACATTCAAGACCAAACAGCAAAACATTGTGTCTTTTGTGTCTTCAAGTGTATGCAAAACAATTTTAAATCAAACAACACACTTTCTTTGAGTCTTTTTTTTTTTTTTTTTTTTTTGGAGTGTAGACACTTGCAAACATTGAGTCTTCATCAACACTGTGTCCTCTTGTCACGAAAAACAGTCAAACAGTCAGATTTGGTCACAACAAAACAACTTCACATATTGGAAAAAATTGCATAAATTTTGCAGAAACGCATCTGTGTCTGACATAATAGCGTCTGTGTTGTATAACCATGTCTGTGAAGGGTAGAAATGCATCTGTGTTTCCAGAATCAACATTGCAATTTACAAAAATCTCAGAAACGCGTGTGTGTTAAATAGAACCACGTCTATGTCAGGAAATTGCGTCTGTGCAGTATACAGGCACGTCTGTGTTCAAAATTGAAAAACTTTTACAATCCAGTAAACAAACACAGTCAGTTTCAGAATTCGTGAGCCTCCTAGGTTATTTCTCTAGGTTTTCATCTAGCATTCAACTTGTCTTTGGGTCTCACATAGTCCATCATTGCTTTGCACCTTGTTTACATTCACATTTATCTAAACTTGAATCAAAAGGTCACTTACTTGTTCTCATCATACTTTGACAACACACTACATACAACAACATTTTGCTAAGTGGTCCCTCATCAAGGTCTATCACCTTTGGGTCTCATTTGGTCTTACTTAGAGTCAAGGTCAACTTACCTCATCAAGAGAAACTATCCTCTCTTTGGAAGTCACACCTACTCTACTACATACATACTTGGTCTCACTTTGGACATTGCAAGTACACCTCAGATTCATTTACATTCCATCCAACTCTTGGTCTTCCATACTTTTTCCATTTTCATCTAGTCTCACACATCTCGGTCAATACCTAGTTCATGGTTGAAACCCGTCTTCAAAAATCTAGGAGAGAAACTAAAGAGGCTCAAGAGTCCGCAAACATGAGTTCTTTTGAGTATGACAATGATATCTTCTTCAATTCTGATCATACTACATTACCTGACATGGATGCCTATAGAAACATTCCTAATGTTGAGAACATGGACACTACAAACAACAACGATACACACAATGACAATATGGACAACTTTTCCGTACATTCAGCAGATGTGGAAGAATCCATTATGGACCCCCGCTTCAATCGATTGATTGAGGAAATAATGAGGGATAGACAATACTTCTTACAAATGATGGCACAAAGTGGAGCCAAGATACCTCATGATTTTGACATGTCTCAAATAATGAAAAATCGACCTTTGCAACAACCTCACTCCAACATGGATTAAAGGAGGCCTAATAGTGGAGGTAATAGAAGACCACATCTTGTGCTTGAATCACCATCATCTTTGTTTCAAAAACCAGAGGTCCCACATACACATGGTCAAGCATATGATACTCACATTCATAGACCATTATGGAAGTCTTATGCAGAGAAATATGCTCAATCACATATCAATGCTATGGATCAACCACCAAAGCAATTGGATGTTCAAAGGCATGCTCAAAATTTGGACACAAGGAAACCCCATCTCAAATTTGGGGGCAACACATTAGAACATGACATGCCTGTAGAGTATGGTATACATGGACAAAATAGACATTTCGTTCCTCAACATGAATATATACCAAGTGGTACATATATGCAGCATCACTATAGACCTCCTCCATATGAACATGTGTATGATCAATATCATCCATATATGCAACATGCTCCTCCTCCAATTGGTGCCTCAAGCATGGGGTATGGTCCAAGAAGTCGATCTCCACCTAAGAACAATTTGGAGCAACAAATCAGGGACTTACAAAAGAAAATGGAGGACATAAATACACCGAAGTCAACATACACAATGAGAGACATATGTCCTTATCCATTTGACAAGATCATTCCAATGCCTCCTTTTCCTACACACTTGGTGATGCCTAAAATTGATAAGTATAGAGGAAAAGGGGATCCTAAGGAACACATAAGACAGTTTTTCATAGCTTGCATTGAGATAGCAGCAGAAGAGACATATTTGATGAGATTATTCCCACAGAGCCTAGGCGATCAAGCTATGGAATGGTTCTCCCAACTTCCACCTGGAATTAAGTCATGGGGTGACTTAGAAGAGGCATTTATTCAACATTTTTCCTACAATATAGAGATAGACATATTAGTCACTACTTTGTGCAACACCAAGCAAAAAGAGGGAGAGTCTTTTGCATCATTTTTACAAAGATGGAGGAATATAGCTAGCAGATGCTCTTGTGAAATTCCACAAAAACAAATGGTAGAGATGTTCACCCAAAATGTTAACAAAGACATTGGCTATGATCTAAGGAAAGCTTGTTTGTCCACCTTTAAGGACGTCATTGAAAAAGGCTTAGCGACAGAAAAGGTCCTAATTGAACAAGGAGTCATTAAGATATTCAAGGAAAACAAAGATGACTTTAAAGGAAAAGACAAGCCAAGATTTTGGAATAAAAACAAGAACACAGTCAATGATGGTGTTGTTGATGCCAATACAGTGCGACCCAAATTCATTTTTTCCAGATCAAATCAGGTGAATACTCAAACAACTGCTAAATCACGAAGGAAGTACACTCCATTGGGAGAACCACTTGAGTCAGTTTTCAAAAAGCTAGTCGCAAACAAGGTAATCACTATTCTAGATTTTTCTCCATATGAACCAAAGGTTAAACCAAATTGGTGGAATGATGAGTAGTATTGTGAATTTCATAAGAGCAAGGGTCATAAGATAGGAAATTGTCATCGTCTGAAGAACATCATACAAGATCTCATTGATAGAGGTGACATTGAGATTGAAGGACACTCGTCCAATCAAGAACATGAAATGTTTAAAGAACCATTCCCAAAACATGACAAGGGAAAAGATAAAGCCACAGATGACCAAACCAACTATACCAGAGCAACCTATAACTATGATTCAACTATCAATCACATTTTGATGGACAATTACGTCTGTACCATTATCATCAAGGACAAAAACCCTAAGAATTCTACCCAGAGACCCAAGATTGTCCTAAAAGGTGTTGGATCTTCTTCTGAACCTACCTCTAAATGTCATGTCACAACTCGTTGAGGTAAAATCACTTTGCAAGGTGCTCAAACTAAAAACACCACTTCTTCATCAACCAAACCTGAGTACGACCTTGTAGAACAATTAGGGAAGATACCCATGCTCATCTCCATCCTTGAGCTCTTACGCATATCCCCCACACATAAAGCTATTCTTGACAAAATCTTGAGAGACACTGTCGTTCCTACTGATCTGAACGTGGACCAATTTCAAGCCATGGTGGGATACCTTTCCATTCCACACTCCCTTACATTCATAGAAGCCAATGACGCCTCCATAAGTCAGCCACATAATGCACCATTACACATTGAAGCCTTCATACACAAACATAGAATCAAATGAGTCCTGATAGATGGAGGAGTAGGTCTAAACATTTGTACATTGAGCACAATTAAACAATTGGGATATTCTAATAAAGCTGTGAATTCTACAAACAAAATCACCATCAAGGCATATGATGATGAAGAGCGTTCATCCAAGGGCATAGACACCTTACCTCTCAGAGTTGGGTCAGTTACGAAGGATGTGGTTTGTCAAGTCCTAGACCTAGATCTCACTTACAACATATTGCTAGGGCATCCTTGGATTCATGAAATGAGGGTAGTCCCATCTACATATCACCAATGCATTAAGTTTCCTCACAATGGAGTTGAGGTAATAGTTAACAGTTATCCTAATCCATTCATATACTGCAATAACCTGAGATAAAAAACTAAGACCATCATTCCCAGTAATCACGAAGTTGTTCCTTCTTCGGCATACATTGATCTTGAGTCATTAAAACCTTCGACATCAAAACAAGGTGAGCTTAAAGGCAAATTTTAGGACAAGGGCATGGGGGAATACACTTTAAATTAGACCATGCACTTACAACAAGTCATGAGTTCACCATAAGGATATGGAAGACCACATCCTAACAAGAAAGTATCCATCATTGTACTCAAATGGGACCCTACTACCTTTCAAAGATGGGGCAAACTGGAAGAGGAAGACTTATACAAAATGCTTTACAAAGACCTTGAAGAGGATACACAAGATCACATCAGTCTTCCATGTGAGAAATATGGCAAAGGTTTTAAGATCCTACAAAAATTCAAGTATGATGGAAAAAGCCCTCTTGGGTTACGAAAGGAAGGCGTCATTGAACCTTTACAACCTGAATTGACATTCAAAAAGGAATGCTCAGAGGGACTTGGTTTCTTGACTTCCAAGGTCCACACTCAAAGGATAGAAGAAGCCTTACAAATCAAAGCTGCCAAAATTCAACAAGAGGATCGCTATTCCACAGACTCCAATGAATGGGAATGGGGTTCAGACAAATCCTCTAGTGACTACGAGCTCACTGAGACATTCGGAGAGCCAGATGAACCCATAGAAGAAGAGGAATTTTATAAAAGATTCAAAGTTGGTCAAGAAACAACCCATGAGGATTCCACATAGTCCTTGTCTCAAGGTCCTAGGTTGAAATCACATAGGATGAGAACACCTGGCCCAGAATGTGCTACTAGTGATAATAATTTGGATTCATTCGCGATCGAGATTGATGAGGAGAGTGCCATCGATGACCTTGATAATTACCTTGACATACCCGAATATAACTGCATCTTCACTCTTAGCCCCACTAACTTCAAAGACATTAAAGGCCTTCCCCTTGTTCACAACCAACTCATTGATTGGGATCATGAAGGACCTACACAGTTTGACACATTCCAAAATGATGAAGCTTTTATTGACTATCTTGGCATACGAGATGATCTTCCCCCTAGGGACCATAAAGTGAGATACACTATAGAACTCAATAGCGTGGCATATTTTGGTGAGGGTGTTGGACCTTCCAGTCACAAAAAATGTGAAAATAAGAACAAACCAAGGGTCTTATGGAGAAAACCACATTGTGGCGCTGTCTAACCCCAAAAAAGTAAAAAGAAAGGACGTATCTGAGGGAAAAAACCTCTCTGAGGCACCCAAAGATGGAAGGCTCGACATTCTCCTAGCATCATATGAGGAAAAGTCATCCATGTTGGTAGAGGAGACTATCAAAACAAACATTGGTACAGAAGAGGTTCCACACAACATATTCCTGGCTCAATCATTGACAGAGTTAGAAAGGTCAAAATTCATAAGTTTCTTCAAAGAACGACAAATCAACTTTGCATGGTCATACGCTGATATGCCTGGATTAGATCCAGATTTGGTAGTGCATCATTTGACAATTAAATCGGGGGCAAAACCAGTGAAACAGAAATTAAGAAAGATGCATCCACAAGTCACATTACTAGTCAAAGCAGAACTTGAGAAATTATTAGATGTCGGATTCATATGCCCAATTGATTATCCTGAATGGATCTCCAACTTAGTGCCTGTCAGTAAACCAGATCGCAACATCAGAATATGTATAGATTTTAGAGACATCAACAAAGCTTGTCCTAAGGATGACTTCCCATTACCAAACATAGATTTGATTGTAGATCTCACAACAGGTCATGAAATGATATCGTTGATGGATGGATTCTCTGGTTATAATCAAATAAAGATCGCGTCTGAGGATCAACACAAAACATCATTCACTTGTCCTTGGGGAACTTTCTGTTGGAATGTCATGCCCTTTGGGCTAAAAACTGCAGGCGCTACATATCAAAGAACCATGACTACTATCTTTCACGATCTCATGCACATAACTATGGAAGATTATGTCGACAACCTCTTGGGAAAATCAATAGACAGAAATACACATTTGGATATACTTTCAGTCATCTTTGATCGGTTGGAAAAATACAAAGTAAAATTAAACCCGAAGAAATGTGTCTTTGGAGTAACCTCCGGGAAGCTCCTAGGATTAATTGTATCAAAAAGAGGAATCGAAGCTGATCCAACAAAAGTCAAAGCCATCCTAGAGATGCAACCACCAAGAAATATCAGTCAACTTCGGTCTTTACAAGGGAGACTCCAGTCCATACGAAGATTCATAGCATAACTTGCAGATAAGTGTAATCCTTTTCAGCACTTGCTACATAAAAACATCAAATTCAAATGGGATGATAATTGTCAATAGGCTTTCCAGACACTCAAAGATTATCTTTTGAATCCGCCAATTTTGATGCCACCCGTTCCAGATCAGCCTCTGTTACTATACATATCAGCTACTCCAATAGCACTGGGGGCACTCTTAGCACAACAAATTGCTGAGGGCAAAGAAAAAGCAGTATACTATATCAGTCACACATTGGTGGGATATGAGCTAAACTACACACCAATTGATTGTGCATGTCTCGCCATGGTCTTCACTTCACAGAAATTACGACATTACATGCTAACTCATAAGACTAAGTTGATTGTGAGGATCGATCCATTGAAATACCTTCTCAATAAAGCAACACTTACTGGGCGACTAGCCAAATGGGTAATGATCCAAAGTGAATTCGACATCGAGTATGTGGACAGAAAAGAAATAAAAGGACAAGCTATCGCAGATCAGTTAGCAGATGCTCCCATGATCGATGATGTTCCTCTAAGTTTAGAATTTCCAGATGAATCTATTTTAACAATGTCACATGCAAAGCCATGGCAACTGTAGTTCAACGGCTCATACACATAGCATGGGGCAGGAGCTGGCATCCTCTTTATAACTCCTCAAGGGGATTCTATACCAAAATCATATCGCTTATCATTTCCTTGCACTAATAATATAGTGGAATATGAGGTATTAACAATTGGATTACGGATCGCAATTTAGTGGAAGATCCAGGAACTTCATGTTTTTGGGGACTCTGAACTTGTAATCCATCAAGCAACTGATGATTACCAAACAAAAGATGAAAAATTAATGCCTTACAAAAAAATGGTGGATGACCTGAAACAACATTTCACAAAGATAGACTTTGAGCAGATACCAAGAGAGTAGAATCGAGCCGCAGATGCCATGGCTACAATTTCTTCACTAATTGATCTACCTCTGAATGAGACCTGCTATGAGTTCTTGGTGGATAACCTTTTGGTTCCTTCATATGAAATCACTCCTACTGAGATAATATGTGTTGTCGGTCCTGAGTCCCAGTTATATGGTTCCATTTTCACATACCTTCGTGACAATACCTTACCTCCTGATCTATCCAATAACCAACGTCGCACTTTCATTCGCCAATCTTCTTGATACGTCATTTTAGCTAATATCCTATACCGGCGAGGTCTAGATGGCACTCTTCTTAGATGTTTAGAAAGCGACGAAGCTCAAATTGCATTACGTGAAGTACATGAAGGGATATGTGGTCCACATGCTAGCGGTCCTACCTTAGCCAAGAAACTCATCAGGACTAGATATTACTGGCCCAATATGGAAAAAGACTCATATCAGTTTGTCAAGAAATGTAAGTAATGTCAAATTCATGGAGACCTCATCCATGCGCCAGCGCAAGAACTTCAACCAATTGCATCTCCTTGGCCCTTTTGTCAGTGGGGACTCGATCTTATAGGCAAGATTCACCCTCCTTCTTCCAATGGTCATAAATTCATTATCACTGCCACAGAGTATTTTACAAAATGGATTGAAGTCGTGCCTCTTACACAAGTCACTAGAAAATAGATTGCTACATTCATCCTCAACTATATCATTTGTCGATACAGTATTCCTATTTCCATTATCACTGATAACGGGTGTCCCTTCAAAAATCAGGATGTTCGTGAACTCTGTGACCGCTTCCATATTTCCCATCATTTCTCCACGCCATATTACCCCTAAGGTAATGGTCACGCTGAGGCGTCTAATAAGACAATCCTTAAAATCCTAAAAAAGACAGTCGATGATGCTGGCCATAATTGGCATATCCAACTTAATCCTGCACTTTGGGCATACTGCACAAATGTCCGCACACCTACAGGAGCTACACCCTATTCACTTGTCTACGGTGCTAAAGCCATCTTGCCTATTGAGGTTGAGCTACCCTCTTTACGAGTCTCTTTGCAAAACATTATCAGTGATGAAGGCTATAGAGTCTCTTGCTTACAAGAACTTGAACTACTAGATGAACAAAGACAAACTACTTTTAATCATCTCAAGGCTTACCAACAACGAATGAGTCGCAGCTACAATCATAAAGTCAAGCCTCATACATTTGAGGTAGGTGATTTGGTTCTTAGAGAAAATCCTAAAAACCAGCAAGACAAAGAGAAGAAGGGAAAGTTTGAACCAAACTGGCTTGGTCCTTACATCATTACAGCAGCATATGGATCTGAGGCATATCAGCTCTCAACTACAGAAGGTGAACCTTTGGAGGATCCTATCAACAACATGCACCTTCGCAAGTTCTACACATAGGTCTTCAAAATATCCTAATTTCAAAAATACAAAAAAATTAAAAAAATTAAAAAATACAAAACGAAAATTTATAAAACAAAAAAAATCGTTACTTGGTGAAAACCTGGCAAACAGGCACCTCGTGACACAAAAAAAATTGAAAAATCAAAAAATTAAAGAGAAATAATTTCGTCCAATGGTGAAAACCACTTCGGTGGCACCCTAGGCAAGTACCATGGTGAAAACTGGGTCACCAACACCATGCGTAGAGACATTGCTCCTCCCTCCTTAAGGATTCACTTTCATCCTTTCACTTTGCACACACTCACATCCTATCCATCCATAATAAACTTTACCCATTCCCATCATGGCTTGTTATTGATCTACCCAAGATTGGTTCGCCATTCATAATAACCTTCGTTTTCATCCTTTTTCCATCCATAATAAATTAGATCCTATCTGTGGCTAAGGCAAATCCTACGTCTAGTGATGGGTGTGGAACTGAGAACATCACATGTTTTGAGGAGTACAGTTTCTTCCACTTTTCTTCAGTCTATCCGTGCACAATTCACAATAAAGAAACATTTGTATCACAGATCCACAATAAAGTATCAGTTTCATATGAGACACAACAGTAACAATGAGCTTCAACAAAATCAAATCTTTCAATAGACTCAGACAACATATGGTTCAATGCAATCTATCCTTTTTGTGAAAGTGAACATTGTGACCACAATCAAATAAGACTTATACAAGTGACAAGAGACACTAAATTTGAGGACTATAGTGGATGTTGGTGTCGATTCTTGGTTTTCTTTTGATTTTATCTTTTTGGTGACATGTCTTTTAGCTTTTCCGGGATGTCTCTAACTAGAGATTCTATCTCCAGGATGTCTTTAACTAGAAAGGCGAGGATGGGGTATCGTCACCTATTTTTCTTTTGTTGTGTATGGATTGTCTTTTAGTAATGCTATGACTTGTCCAAGGATATGAGGACACTGTGAGTCTAGTATGAACTGGGGCATTTCTTGTTTGCAACTGTCTTATCTCCATGCAAACGAGTACAATGACTTTCTCGGTCGAACATATGCCTCGATTGTCATAACCTACTTGCCATAATAAAGCTCAATGATGATAACACACAAGAAGCTCTTTCACTTTCATATCTTCTATCTTCCATCCCCCTTTCTTGATTGACTTCCATCATCCTTCTCGAGTCCGCGTAACCTGCTATCACATGACTGAGTATAATGACACACCAAAAAAATTTGCATTTCATGTAGTTGCACCTGCATTACCACATATAAGTATTTCATACATACATATAGATATCACAACTGCATCGCATCCTACACACAACACTTGTTAGCACAATTTACATTTGCATTATCATATTCATCTGCATTACATACATTCACATTTGCATCATGCATACACATATAAAACATAAAAGAACAAAAAAAAAATATATTGCATTGCATCATATACATATTTGCATCCATATCATAAGCATCACATAAGAACATCTCATCACATAGGTACGCATGCATATAGCTACCACAAAGATGAATCATCTCATATATATATTTAAAGTGTCATGATACAATGATGTCAAAATCATATGGCTACAATCACCCAAAGGTGTCTACATCATCATACAAAAATGATACAATATTGATACATAGGGAGCCCTCTACGGCTATGATGAACTCCCTCCCTCGGAGCCGCCTAGCCTCGATGGAATCTAAGCCCTCAAAGGACCCGCCCCAGGATCATCCCTATTGTCCCCCCTATCTGGTGGTGGTGGAGGACCCATAACCCCACCGTTGGACGTTTGTTGCCTCTGGCTCCCTCCCATCGTCATCGCTATCCACGATGGCCTACGGAAGCTCCTTGCCTACTGATCAGCTGGCACTGCACCATAATAGTGATCCCACCAGTAGGCAATCTCCTCCCCTGCCCATAGGACATAGGCATATCCAGCTCCTGTGTCCTCTATCGCCTACCTGCCAGCCCTTAGTGCTGTCTCAGCCTCTGTGTAGCGTTGAATAGCTTGGTCTTGCTCCCGTTCAGTATCTCTGAGCCGCCTCCTGAGTCTATCCCTCTCCCTCTCTAGGTCCTGAATCTCATATGTCTATCCCTGGCAGATCTCCCTCAGCTCAATCAACTCATCCTCCTCCACCTCAGCCCCCTATCCCTCTGCCTGTGGCTCCCCCTATACAAGTGTCTGTCCCTATGCCTATGCCTATACCAGTGGCTATACCTGTACCTATACCTGCCTCTGTCCCTATCCCTGCACCTATCTGGGACACTGTGCTGCTGGCACCTATAGCGGTAATCCACTATGACCCCTCACAATCTGAACTTGCCTGTCCTCTCCACCCTCCCTCCATGGTGCCACCCTCCTCTCTCCAACTACACCCCGCCTCCTCCGTCGGCCTCTACCCCCATCGTCTCCATCATCATCACCATCCCCACCACCATCTCCATCTAGTGGCTCTCCTGGAACTGTCAGGCGTGGGAATGGATGCTCGGCCCAATACGCTGTGTACTCTATATCTATGTCAGCATCCTCGATCTTTGGCCTGGAACTGTCAGGCGTGGGAATGGATGCTCGGCCCAATACGCTGTGTACTCTATATCCATGCCGGCATCCTCGATCTTTGGCCATATATCCCAGGGTAGGGGCATCATCTCCACTAGTTGTGTAATAGCTTGATCATATGATAGCAACGACCCAAACTACACCCGATCCCTGACCATCTGTGCATACATGCCTGAACTCTGGGGCATCCACTAGATCCTACCAAACTGCCTGCCCACCCTGTCAACTAGCTACCTCTCCAATACATAGGGCGTCCACCCAATCAGATACCTACTCTGAAAGGTGTAGGGTATCTCTACTGCATCATCCTCCCACTACTCGCATCCTAGGTATAGCCTCCATATAACCATATCAATCTCATCTATAGCCCATCGCCAGTACTCCAACCTACCAATCCATGGCTGCGAGGTGATCATATCGTACAAATGCATGAAACTGCATCCGTGACCTCTGCCCTTGTAATGTATAGGTCATGTCACCGGTAGATGCTCATAGGCCCACACCTGTAACAATGTCACCCCGTAGCCCAATCCCACTGATCCATGGTACACAAACTGATGAAGCTCATAATATAGGTGTGCCAGTACACATGGTCCCCGGGCATATTTGGTGTGCTGTGTCACTAGTGTCTCCAATGTGCTCCCCCAGCCCACAGCCAACCCTCGTGTCACTCTATCCAAACACAAGAACCCACTGATTGC
Organism: Cryptomeria japonica; assembly: GCF_030272615.1. Taxonomy (NCBI): domain Eukaryota; kingdom Viridiplantae; phylum Streptophyta; class Pinopsida; order Cupressales; family Cupressaceae; genus Cryptomeria; species Cryptomeria japonica. The sequence continues at coordinate 635,327,152 of NC_081409.1, read as the reverse complement.
TCCTCCTACCACTGCCGGTAGTGCCAATCTTGTGTGTGTCATGGTATCCCATGCCACATGCCCTGCCCTCATCTCTAGTCCTAGATCCTAGAAAACTCATCTCAGGGCATCCTTGTCTCCATCTCGATCGTCTCGATCATAGGGTATCAGCTCCCCATCGATCGGTATCCTCAGAATCCGGTATACATCCTCCAAGGTGACTGTCATCTCCTCCATCGACAAATGAAATGTGCAAGTCTCAGAGTGCCACCTCTCCGCCAGTGCAGTCAGCAATCCCATGTTCACCTGAAACTCAGGCACATACAGAATATGTCTCAATGTCGTAGCCTCAATTGCAGCTCTATCCTCGAACGTCAACTCAGGTCACAACCTTTGAGTCGATGGGAATCTCTCCCATGACTCCAGCATAGGCAAATACTCCTGCAGTCAAGCAAATCAATCATGTCAGTCATAGTGGCATTCACTGTTCATCACAAAATGCTACTTTTTTATCTAAGTGCATATGGTACTCTATCTTAGTAACACTCACTGTTCATCACAAAGTGTTGCTTCTATCCTAGTGACACTCACTATTCATCACAAAGTGTTGCTTTTATCCTAGTGGTACTCCATGTTCATCACAAAGTACTACGTGTTTTGCACTCCCTGTTCATCACAAAGTGCTCCTCACATTTGCACTCATTGTTCATCACAAAGTACTATGTCTTGGTACTCACTGTTCATCACAAAGTGCTTTGATCTATCCTATCCTAGGGCCTCTGCTTGAGTGAATCCTCTTGAGTAGTTTCCTAATTGGCAACGTATGTTCTATCACAGAATTGTCAATCCTAGCCCTATTTTCTATTCTAGTCTTCCCTAGAGGACCTACTTGAGTATATCCTCTTAGCAGCTTATCCAATTGACAACGTATATTCATCACAGAGCTGTTGATTTGACCTTGAAGACATAAACGCGCTTAGAGACTGCATAAACGCACCTGTTTTACACAGACACGCCTGAAACACACAGATGTGCCAATGCTCTGCATAGACGCACCTAGAAGACACAAACATGTCTGCCTAGCACAGATGTGCCTACACAACGCAGATGCGACCGCATTCTGCATAGACGCCTTTTCCAACACAGACGCACTTGGCACAAACATAGACACGCCCATCCAGCACAGATGCACCTGGCACCAACGCAGACGCACCTGGATGTTTTTGACATTTTTTGGACCCTATCCTAGAGCACATTTATTACCCTATCTAGCATGCATTAATGACAATAATAATTGCAACAAAGTACAAGGAGGTTTTGTGGTACTTACTAGCTCTCCTGCCTCTGCTGGCCTTTGATATCGACGAACGCGATCGAATCTATGAACCAATGTCATCGCAGCTAACTACTGCTACTCTATCTCGCTCTGCACTCTGATCTCGTAGATGTGTAGATGACAATGAGGATGTATTTCTCTCGTGGTCTATTTTATAGACTACCCTAGCCCTAGCCCTCGTCTCCCGAGTCAGTCTTCTTTATCCCATAACTCTGTCACTTTATCCAGTCAGTCCATTCTATCCCGTCTTTCTTATCGAGAGATTGTCTGCGATCTTTTCAGACATTTTCATCCAATCTCTCGAGGGGGCATATCATTCCCATCTTGGGGCAACTCTGTATCAGTTCATATTATCTTCTTTGAAACAACACGACAAGCCGCATTGTCTCAAAGAGGGGCAAAATGTAGACACCCAAAATTGTCCAGTCTAATTAAATAAATACTTTATTATCTAAGCTTAATTCTTCTATTAATTAAATAAATCTTTATTTATTTAATTAATTCATTTATCCTCTTCTAGCCTTATTTCTCATTTAAATAAATACATTTATTTATTTAAATTATCCTTTTCTTAAATTAAATAAATATCTTATTTATTTAATTATCCCACTTCTTCTATTAATTAAATAAATCTTTATTTATTTAATTAATTCATTAACCTTTTCTACCCATGACACATGTCATTCATCTCTTAATTCATACACTACCTACCCCTTTCATTATTTTATTATTTCTTTTACCTACCCTCTAATCATAGCCGACCTCCTTTTACACCTCTCAATCTTATCCCTCCATTTCATATAGTGTCTTCTATTTAAGGAGATGCTTCCTTCATTATCAAACCCTAGCTAATCAATTTATGCACTTTACTACACTATGCTTTTCATATGTGATTCTACTTGCAACCACATTCCGTTCTTTGTTGAGCTCTTGTGCACATAAAATCTGAGAGCAAATATATCAAGCAAGATCAATGGAGATAGGAAGAATGGAGATCCAAACCCTATTGGACATGTGATGGTATAATCTATGTGATTTCATTTTATTTGCATTGTCTTAGGTAATCTTCATATGTTATGGTGGATCTTTGTTGTTGTTAGGCTAGGGTTTTGTGGTTGAATTCATTTAGCCTTTCAATATCGTTATTATTGTTATCCATTTTCACCATATACATCTAAAGTTTTCTTTCATTAACATAACCAAGAAATATTCCTTCATCACATCTAGGTGTCTTACCGGTTTCTCCTTTGATATCTACTTTTTTGAATGTATAAACTGATGTTCTCGCTGCTTCTCTCTAGTAGATATGAGGTAGACTAGCTTCCATCATTATTTTTCTAGCAGTATCCAAGATAGTTATGTTCTTCCTTTCCATAACTCAATTTTGTTGAGGTGTCTGGGGAGCATAAAATTGTCTTCTAATACCATGCTTCTCATAAAAGTTATTAAACTCAATGGATGTGAATTATCCACCATGATCTAAACTTAAACATTTAATCTTCAATCTTTTCTCAGTTTCCACTTTAGCCTTAAATATTTTAAACTTTTCAAAAGCCTCGGATTTCTCCCTTAGAAAAGTAACCCACATCATTCTAGAATAATCATCAATGATTAGTATAAAATATCTATCACCTTGAAAACTTTTAACTCTAGTATGGCCATACAAATCAATATGAATAAGATGAAGAATATCATTATATTTATCTTGTGTACTCCTAAAAGTGGTTCTGACCTGTTTACCCATTTGACATTCTTTACATATTGGATTATAGGGCTTCATAATCTTAGGTATATCTCTAATTTCCTTAGTTTAACTGATCTTTACAATGCAATCAAAATTCACATGACATAGCCTTTTATGTCATAGCCAACTCTCATCAATTTGTGCAATCAAACATGTCTTTTCACCAAAATTCAAATGAAATATATTACCTTTTCTCTGTGTACCAGTTGCAATCTCCAAACTAAATCTATTAATGATTTTGTATTTTTCATCCTTGAACTGTAATTGAAATCCCTTATCCACCAATTTTCCTACACTCAAAAGATTATGCTCCAAACCTTCAACAAAATAAACATTATCAGTATTGTTCTTACCATCCAATGATATAGTTCATTTTCCTTTGATCATACATTCTTTGTCATCTCCTAATCTAACCAGACCGCCATAAAATTCTTGCAAAGATAGAAACTTCCTTTTATCTTCAGTCATATGATGTGAACATCCACTATCAATTACCCATTCATCCTTGTCTTTAATTTTAGCAGTAAGTGCCTTCTCTTTGGGTACATTCTCTTCCAGTGTTGGAACATCTTCCTTGATAGCAAGGAACACCCATTTCTTTCCATTCCCAAAACCACTAGTAGAGTCTTATACCAATTCATCATCAGAATTAGCCACACCTTCCTCATCCGCTATGTAGTATGGTTTATCTTTATTTTTCTTATACTTGTACTTGTTTTGATATCCAAGGTTAGGCTTAAAAGATATTCTAACTCTTTCTTCAAATCTTGAATTCCTTTCATGACATCTAGATGCAAAATGACCAATCTTATTACATGCAAAACATTTAAAAGGTGTTTTTCCTTCATACTTACTTCCTATCGGTCCTTTAGGTCCTCTTCTAGCAAATAGTGCTTCAAGTTGCTCAAAATAATCATCTTCTCTCTTCATATCATCCAATTCCTTTGCATATAAAGCTTTCCAATCTTTCTTACCGATTGATGATGCAGATGCATGAAAAGAAGGTTTAGACTTCATAGCTCCAGAAAGTTCAAAATCTTCAAGCTCAAAAGCAGATAATTTCCCAACCAAGGTATCTTTGTTGATAGAAGTATTAGCCATTGTTCTCGATTCATTAATTTCAATAGACTTCATCTTGTAAGCTGGTGGTAAAGCTCTCAGAACTTTAGAAACAATCTCATCTTCACTCAGAGTTCCACCACAACAATCTCATTTACCCTTTCCATGAATTCACTAATCCTTTCATATTCTTCAATCTTAAGGGTTTCATATCTCACCTAGTAACCATCAAGTTTTGCAATTTTAATAGTAGGGTCACCTTCATTAAGAGTCTCCAACTTATCCCATATAGCCTTTGTAGATGATTTGTCAGTTAATCCCATTATTTGTTGATCAGAAAGTGCACACAAGAGGGCTTCTCTTTCTCTACAATCATTCTCAAGCTCCTTATCTAAGTTTTTCAGAGTAGGGTTGCTAGATGTCAAATTATGAGGTGTAACACCATTCTGTGTGATATTTGATATTTGGGTTGCTAGGTTGTAGTCTAGATGTCAAATTATTGGGTTGCTAGATGTTACAACCTAATAAAAATTTAGACTACAATCTAGAGAAATGAATGAACTGCAAAGATAGCGTCTCCTATAATTGAATATAGTTTTTGTTAAGCTCAATACCAAAGGATTAAATCCTCTTACATAAACCCAACTCGATCTCCAATGATCAACCAAATTCTCTACCTGAATGATATTACATTATTCGCACATTACATCACATATCCCTTGACCATGATGATCTACAATGAGATCTTACATCATATATACACAAACCCTCGACCATAAACAATCAAGTCGGCCACCAGACAATAAACCAATTACATAATTACAAAACATGTCAGCCTAAGACAAAATAAATAATATCCAACCCATAAGACATCCTGGAAACACATCGAGAGGTCCAATCCACACGTTACATTAAGTTGGTCCATAACCTAGATACACCGAGACCCATTTTAGGTCCATAAACACTAGAGCAATAATCCCAATCAACTAAGTCTTGATCACGATCACCATCAGCATCCTAAAACTCCATCAGGAGCCACACCAACACCACTTATGCATATCATAAAATATCTTCATCAAATCTTTGTTGGTGAAACCCTCATTGGAACCACAAACCAAGCTTCCAAGAAAACAAGATAGAATCCAATCACCAGAATAAAACCAATTGACTAAATATCAACATGAGTAAGCCAATTCCATAACAGAATCATATCGGAGCATACCGGATCATGCTGGATTCAAACCAACCAAAAACCACACAACCTATCAGGACCAAAAGGGCGTCAATAAAGAATCTAAAACAGCTAGTGCTGACATCAACGACTAAACATCAATGCAACACATAATCAATTCCTTGAAATAGCCAACAAAAACAACACCTAATCAACAAAACACATAACACCAAGATTTTTGACTGGAAAACTATTAGATAGCTCAGCTAACTAGAGGACAACTGAGAGGGGAGGGGTGAATCAGTTGTCACCGGATTATAGAACTTTAAGAATTCAAAACCTTATTACCGAAACACATAAACTCAATACCGGAATGCATAAACCAAATATCAGAATAATTGATAGAGTAATTAAACATAAACATAAATCACATAATAGTTACCATCCATCCAGAACACATGACACCAAGATTTGTACCTGGAAAACTTGGTAAAGGGAAAAACCACTATGGGAAGCCTACTCATGGTCAAATAATACTTCTGCAGTAAGTGTGTGACTACAATATGAGGGGCCTGCACATGCAGGAAGGCCAAAATCCTAGAGTCCATTGCTCATCACAAAAGGAGCCTCACTGACTACAAAATAAATTTATACTACAATCTAAAATGACGAGTGAACTGCAAGTATAGCATCTCTTATGTCTAAGTACAGTTCTGATTATGCTCAATACCAAAGGATTTAACCTTCTTACATAAACCCAATTCGATCACCTATGATCGACTAAAACATTTGCATATGATTACAACATTATTCACACACATATATTCCTATATCCCATAAACCCATATGCCCATATGACCATAACCATGATCTACAAAAAGATCTTACATCATATATATACCAACCAGAGACCTAAATAATTAGGTTGGCCACCTAAAAGATAATATAATAAATTCATAACATAAACCCACAATCCAATGATCAACCAGGTTGTCTTAGGCCGAAAACAATAGAAACCAATCATTAAATCTTGTTGATGACACATTAGGAACATCCTCCAACACATTACATAAACGGGTCCATAACCTACATAACACAGGACCCAAAATAGGTCGCCATAAACCAAAGCCAACACCACCGATCAATAGGAACATGAACAAGATAACCAACAGCATCCTAAAAGCCATCTAGAAGCCACATCAACACCACTTATTATGTGCATCAAAATATCTTCAACAAGGCTCTACGGGTAAAACCCTTACCAGTGACAAAAAGGCTTACTAGAACAAATGATAGCATCTGAGTCATCAAATCCTAAACCAACTAATTGTGATAAATGTCTAAATAGCATAAATGACATATCCAAATCAATTACATAAACCAAAGCATGTCTAAGCATACCAGATCAATATCATAATCCAACCACTCTACCAGAACCAACCAAAAATTGGTAAACAACCAGAACAACCGGTGTTGTCATCAATGACAAAACATCAATACAACACATAATCAATTCCTCCAAATTGGCAATAATCTCCCCCTTTGGTATTGATGGCAACACTAGATGTGAAAAACATCCAAGTGCTAAGAAATGCCAAACAAATCTCCCCCTATGGAAGACAACCAACAATCTCCCACAAAATAATATAGCAATGAAGCTTTGAATCAAACTCCCTTAATGAATATATATCTCCCTTTTCTTTTTCACAAGAATAACTCTCCCCCTTTGACATCAATGCCAAAGATCTTACATAAATTTCAAAGAGAAGTCATAAATCCTCTAATTCACACAATTGATTACTCCCCCTGAGTACTAGTACCACCACATCAATCTGGAATGAGTAATATCTTTGATAATGTATACTGGACTGATACCAATCAGTATCACTTAGGTCTCTATCAGAGGGGTAGAAACCCCCAATCTGTCTCTAAAGTACTGAAATGATTCTTTAGGCTGAAGATGTCTAGAATCCTCTCTTTAGTTTTCACGTAAACCAGTCTGACTTCATTTTCTTCCACCTTCTCCTTCAAAAAGTTATACTTGATAGATATGTGCTTTCTCTTAGAATGAAATACCATATTCTTTGATATATCAATAGCAACAAAATTATTACAGTAAATAACTACCGGTTCAATCCACCTTTATATCCTTCGAAATTTGCTTAATCCATAGAACTTGTGTACAATTAGTAGCAACAACAACATACTCAGCTTCAACAGTAGATAAAGAGGTGCATGACTGCTTTTTGTTGATCCATGAAGCAAGTTTCTTTCCTAGAAAGAAATCTCCACTGGATCTTCTCTTCTAGTCATTAACATCTCCAGCCCAATCTGCATCTGTATATGTACATAATGTAAAGTCATCATTTTTTAGGATACCACAAACCATATTTAGTTGTTGCCTTCAAATACCTAAAAAATCCTTTTCACCGCACTCTCATGATTTTCTCTAGGATCACTCTAAAATCTTGATACAATACAAACTGCATTCATTATATCCAATCTTGTCTGAGTCAGATATAACAAACCTCCAATCATAGACTTGTACCTTGTAGGATTTACCAGTGCAGATGCATCTTTCTTTGTCGATTTCTCACTTGTAACCACCAAAGTACTAACCAGTTTACAATTTTCCAACCCAAATTTATTTAACAGTTCTCTAGCATACTTAGTTTGACATATGAAAATACCTTTATCAGTTTGAGTAATCTATAAACCTAAGAAAAATTTCATCTCCCCAATCATAGACATCTCAAATTCATTCTACATATTGTTAGAAAATTCCACTCACAACTTATCTTCACCTTCAAAAATTATATCATCAACAAAGACTTCAATAATTAATATGCCATCATTGGTTCTCTTGTAATATAAATTACTTTCAACATTACCTTTAGTGAAATTAAGATTCAAAATATATTTATCCAGTCTCACATACCAAGCTCTAGGGGCTTGTTTCAATCCATATAAAGCTTTCTTTAACCTATAAACCACGTTTTTGTCATCTGAAAATGAAAATCCATCAAGTTGCTCAATATAAACTTCCTCTTCAAGATCTCCGTTTAGAAATGCACACTTAACATCCATTTGATAAACCTTGTAGTTCTTATATGCAGCATAAGCAAAAAAAAATCTTATAGCTTCAATCCTAGCTACTGGTGCAAAGCTTTCACCATTATCAATTCCTTCCTTCTGAGTATATCCTTTACAAACCAATCTATCTTTATTCCTCACAACTTGTCTATCTTCATTCAATTTATTCCTAAGAACCCATTTAGTTTCAATAACATTCTTATTTTTAGGCCTGAGAACTAAAGTCAATGTGTTATTTTTTCTATCCGATCTAATTCTTCATCCATAGCTTTCATCCAACATTCATCTTTACAAGCTTTAATTATTGATGCTGGTTCAACTTGAGAAATAAAACATACCTCATTAGCTGCAAACCTTCTTCTTGTCCTCACTCCTTTGTTTTTGTCTCTAATGATTTGATCTTCTGAATGATTCAACCTTACATATCTAGGAGTCTTCTAATTTTATGTTCCTCTTTCCTGATCTTCAATCACTGTTGAATTTTCTGATACTATCGGAGTAACTGGTTCAACATTATGTTTCAGTGTAGGTGCTCCCGGTTTAGTTATGATCATTTCCATTGTAGGTTCCTTCTCTTAAGTTCTGATTTGATTTATATTTTTCTTATCCACCTTGACATTTGTACTCTCCACAATTCTCTACAATCTTTTGTTATAACTTCTTGTAGTGTCATGAAATTGTGACCCTTGCAATTTGCGACCATATTAGTGTCTTCACATTGGTGATTCAAATCCCTAAGCCTGATCAAAGACTGGAGACTCGCTCTGAACCTGAAGACTGCATCTCCCTTTCCCTCCACACTTCCTAAACTGCATCCTATCCCAGAAAAAAGGGCAGGACAGGGGCGTGGAACCCCTATTCCTACCCCATTTTGGGGTTAGGCCCTTTTCAATTATGCTTTGGTGATTGTGCATTGAGTGGGAAAAATCCCCTAGTGTCGGCGTGTGACAAAAAATTAGTCAATTAACCCTAATTGATGAGTATATTTATTGCATTTGTCCTCTCATTTGCATAATTTGGATTAGTGGGAAGTTTACATGAGATCAAGCATTCAAGAGCATTCATGAGCATTCAAGCATTCAAGCATTCCTTTCCAACATTGAGCATTCTCAAGTCTACCTTCAAGGCTAAGTGTTGAATTCAAGTTAAGGATTCAACCATTGAAGAGGAGATCCCTTTCAACAATCAATCCAATACAAGCAATTATATTGACATTTCTATCACAACCTCCCTTGAGGTGATTTACATTTCAGTCTTTCATTTATATTTACTTGCATGTACTTTCTTTCATCATTTGGTTAATTCCAAAACTGGGGTTCGACCTGAAGGCAAAACCCCAATCCCAACACTTTTTCCTCTCTTTTTTGTGTGTAGGTTGTAGTTGCATAGTTGTACTTTTTGATTTGGACTCCGTTTGCAAAGGCAAAAAAACCCTTTTCGTTTCGTGGATTTTTCGAAGGACCATGTACATTCCCACCATGGTCCCTGCAAATGTTTCTCAAATTCATAGGGCATCTTTGTCTCGACATATTATTGCTAGATCCAGGTACACAACTTCATCCCATGCTTCTATCTTGAGTTATAATCATATCTTTGTCACTTTTCCACTTGGTCATAAGTACACAATTCAATCAATTCAAATCTCATTCCAAAATAGGGGATTAGCGCACCATTCTTATATCAGTCATAATCAATCATCTTTTCTAGAGGTTGAATCTAGAGTATTTTCCCCTCTTTTCTAATGTAATGTGTGAAAAGTGTTTGAATGGAAATCCGAAGTGTAACTTTCATCTCTCCTCGGAGGGAAGAAAATCTCTCCTCTAGATCACATTCATTCACCTTTTACAAACATTACATTTTGGTGAACCTGACATCTTACATGCTTTATTCTTAAAATCATTGCATATTTTTAATTTACATGTTTAATTTTTATGCAAACTTAGTGCTTAATTCATTCAAAACCCTAGTTTTTAAAATTGAAATTGAACTTGGGTTTTGTAAAAATTGTTGGTTATTGTCGTAGACATGAAAATTGCTTTCTTTGTCAAATTCAATTTCTTCATTGCCTTGTTCAATTTGCAAATCAAAATCACAAAATTAAGAGGTTAATTGTCAAAACCCTAATTTTCAAAAATAATATTTAACTTGTGCAAACATTGAATTTCTATTTAATTTTTACATTTGTGACTGTTTTCAGACTGATCTTCTGTCCTACAATTCAAATTTTCAATTTCCCTCTTTCAAAATTCAAAATTTCAAAAATTAAGGGGTTAGGTCATAAAACCCTGATTTTTAAAATTAATTGGATTTTGTGCAAATTTCAATCAATTTCATTCAAATTCAGATTTCTAAAATATTTTTCAAGGTATCCCTATCCATTAGGTTTGACCTTTTTCAAATTTACAATTTAGTTCCTCTTTTTCTTCAAAACCCTAATAGGGTCCTATTATCACATTTGAACCTTAATTTTGCCTATCTCCAAATCATAAAATTCGTCAATTTTTGGGGGTTAGCTTTAAAATCATCATAATATTCATCCCTAAAAATTTTGGAAAAAGTTGGTTGGACCATATGCAATCCCGCCACGGTCCTCAGCTTTTTGCCCAAAATTTTGGGAGATTGTTATGATTGCATTTAATAACCTAAATCCAGAAGATCGGTTGATTTCGTTGATTTTTTATCCCTCTAACATTGAAAACACCTCCAAAATTCAACATTTTCAATTTCAAGAATTGTTTTAAAATTAAGAGGTTAATTATAATCTGCCTTGATCTAAAAAAATATATTTTTGTTAATTTTAAAATTAAGTTGTATCCCCTTGGCACTAATTTTAAAATTAAGTTATATCCCCTTGGCCTAAGACCAAACAAATAATATTCAACCCATAAGACATCCAGGAAACACATCGAGAGGTCCAATCCACACGTTACATTAAGTTGGTCCATAACCTAGATACATCGAGACCCATTTTACGTCCATAAACACTAGAGCAATAATCCCAATCAACTAAGTCTCGAACATGATCACCATCAGCATCCTAAAACTCCACCAGGAGCCACACCAACACCACTTATGCATATCATAAAAGATCTTCATCAAATCTTTGTCGGCGAAACCCTCATCAAAACCACAAACCAAGCTTCCAAGAAAACAAGATAGCATCGTATCACCAGAACAAAACCAACTGACTAAATATGAACATGAATAAGCCAATTCCATAACCAAATCATACCGGAGCATACCGGATCATGCCGGATCCAAACAAACCAAAAACCACACAACCTACCGGGACCAGAAGGGTATTGATAAAGCATCTAAAATAGCTAGTGTTGACATCAATGACAAAACATCAATGCAACACATAATCAATTCCTTTAAATGGCCAACAAAAACAACACCAAATCAATAAAACACATAACACCAAGATTTTTGACATGGAAAACTATTAGATAGCTCAGATAACTAGAGGACAATTGAGAGGGGAGGGGTGAATCAATTGTCACCTGATTATAGAACTTTAAGCATTCAAAACCTTATTACCGAAACACATAAAATCAATACCAGAATGCGTAAACCAAATATCAGAATAACTGATAGGGTAATTAAACATAAACATAAATCACATAACAATTACCATCCATCCAAAACACATGACACCAAGATTTGTACGTGGAAAACCTTGTAAAGGGAAAAACCACTATGGGAAGCCTACCCACGGTCAAATAATACTTCTGCAGTAAGTATGTGATTACAATATGAGGGGCCAGCACATGCAGGAAGGCCAACATCCTAGAGTCCATTGTTCATCACAAAAGGAGCCTCACTGACTACAAAATAAATTTATACTACAATCTGAAATGAAGAGTGAACTGCAAGTATAGCATCTCTTATGTCTGAGTACAGTTTTGATTATGCTCAATACCAGAGGCTTTAACCTTCTTAAATAAACCCAATTCAACCACCTATGATCGAATAAAACCTTTGCATATGATTACAACATTATTCGCACACAAATAGTCCTATATCCCATAAACCCATATGCCCATATGATGATAACCATGATCTACAAAGAGATCTTACATCATATATATACCAACCCGAGATGTAAACAATTAGGTTGGCCACCTAAAAGATAATACAATAAATTTATAACATAAACCCACAATCCAATGATCAACCAGGTCAACTTAGGCCGAAAACAATAGAAACCAATAATTAAATCTTGTTGATAACACATTAGTAACATCCTCCAACACAATACATAAACGGGTCCATAACCTAGATAACACCGTACCAAAAATAGGTCACCATAAACAAAAGCCAACACCACTAATCAACAGGAACATGAACAAGATAACCAACAGCATCCTGAAAGCCATCTAGAAGCCGCACCAACACCACTTATTATGTACATAAAAATATTTTCAATAAGGCTCTACCGGTAAAACTCTTACCGGTGACAAAAAAGCTTACCAGAACAAATGATAGTGTCTGAGTTATCATATCATGAACCAACTAATTGTGATACGTGTCTAAATAGCATGAATGACATATCCAAATCAATTCCATAAACCAAAGCATACAAGAGCATACCAGATCAATATCATAATCCAAGCACTCTACCGGAACCAACCAAAAACTGGTAAACAACCAAAACAACCAGTGTTGCCATCAATGACAAAACATCAATACAACACATAATCAATTCCTCCAAATTGCCAATAATATCCCCCTTTGGCATTGACGACAACACTAGATGTGAAAAACATCCAAGTGCCAAGAAATGCCAAACAAATCTCCCCCTATGGAAGACAACCAACAATCTCCCACAAAATAATATAGCAATGAAGCTTTGAATCAAACTCCCTTAATGAATATATCTCTCCCTTTTGTTTTTCACAAGAATAACTCTCCCCGTTTGACATCAACGCCAAAGATCTTACATAAATATCAAAGAGAAGTCATAAATCCTCTGATTCACCCAACTGATTATTCCCCTTGAGTAGTAGTACCACCACATCAATCCGGAATGAGTAATGTCTTTGATAATGCATACTAGACTGACGCCAATCAGTATCACTTAGGTCTCTATCGGAGGGACAGAAACCCCCAATCTGTCTCTGATGTACTCAAATGATTCTTTAGACTGAAGATGTCTACAATCCTCTCTTTAGTGTACACGTAAACCAGTCTGACTTCATTTTCTTCCACCTTCTCCTTCAAAAAGTTATACTTGATAGATATGTGATTTCTCTTAGAATAAAATACTAGATTCTTTGATATATCAATAGCAGCAAAATTATTACAGTGAATAACTACCCATTCAATCCACCTTTATATCCTTCAAAATTTGCTTCATCCATAGAACTTGTGTACAATTAGTAGCAACAACAACATACTCAACTTCAATAGTAGATAAAGAGGTGCATGACTATTTTTTGTTGATCCATGAAGCAATTTTCTTTCCAAGAAAGAATCTCCACCGGATTTGTTCTTATGGTCATCAACATCTCCAGCCCAATCTGCATCTATATATGTACATAATGTAAAGTCACCATTTTTTAGGATACCACAAACCATATTTAGTTGTTCCCTTCAAATACCTAAAAAATCTTTTTCACCGCACTCTCATGATTTTCTCTAGGATCACTCTAAAATCTTGATACAATACAAACTGCATTCATTATATCCAGTCTTGTCTGAGTCAGATATAACAAACCTCCAATCATAGGCTTGTATCTTGTATGATTTACCAGTGCAGATGCATCTTTCTTTGTCGATTTCTCACTTGTAACCACTGGAGTACTAACCAGTTTACAATTTTCCAACCCAAATTTCTCTAACAATTCTCTAGCATACTTAGTTTGACAGATGAAAATACCTTTATCAGTTTGAGTAATCTATAAACCTAAGAAAAATTTCATCTCCCCAATCATAGACATCTCAAATTCATTCTACATATTGTTAGAAAATTCCATACACAACTTATCTTCACCTTCAAAAATGATATCATCAACAAAGACTTCAATAATTAATATGTCATTATCAATGGTCTTTTAATATAAATTACTTTCAGCATTACCTTTAGTGAAATCAAGCTTCAAAAGATATTTATCCAGTCTAGCATACCAAGCTCTAGGGGCTTGTTTCAATCCATATAAAGCTTTCTTTAACCTGCAAACCATGTTTTTGTCATCTAAAAGTGAAAATACATCAAGTTGCTCAATATAAACTTCCTCTTCAATGTCTCCATTTAGAAATGCACACTTAACATCCATTTGATAAACCTTGTAGTTTTTATATGCAGCATAAGAAAGAAATAATCTCACAGCTTCAATCCTAGCTACCGGTGCAAAGGTTTCACCATAATCAATTCCTTCCTTCTAAGAATATCCTTTACAAACCAATCTATCTTTAATCCTCACAACTTGTCCATCTTCATTCAATTTATTCCTAAGAACCCATTTAGTTTCAATAACATTCTTATTTTTAGGCCCGAGAACTAAAGTCTGTGTGTTATTCTTTTCTATCTGATCTAATTCTTCTTCCATAGCTTTCATCCAACATTCATCTTTGCAAGTTTACATGAGATCAAGCATTCAAGAGCATTCATGAGCATTCAAGCATTCAAGCATTCCTTTCCAGCATTGAGCATTCTCAAGTCTACCTTCAAGGTTAAGTCTTGCATTCAAGTTAAGGATTCAACCATTGAAGAGGAGATCCCTTTCAACAATCAATCCGATACAAGCAATTCTATTGACATTTCTATCACAACCTCCCTTGAGGTGTTTTACATTTCAGTCTTTCATTTACATTTACTTGCAAGTACTTTCTTTCATCATTTGTTTAATTCCAAAACTGGGGTTTGAGTTGAAGGAAAACCCCCAATCCCAACACTTTTTCCTCTCTTTTTTGTGTGTAGGTTGTAGTTGCGTAGTTGTACTTTTTGATTTGGACTCCATTTGCAGAGGAAAAAGAACCCTTTTTGTTTCACAGATTTTTTGAAGGACCATGTACATTCCGCCATGGTCCCTACAAATTTTTCTCAAATTCCTAGGGCGGCTTCGTCTCGACATATTATTGCCAGATCCAGGTGCACAGTTTCATCCTATGCTTCTATCTTGAGTTATAATCATATCTTTTTCACTTTTCCACTCGGTCATAAGTACACAATTCAATCAATTAAAATTTCATTCCGAAAGAGGGGATTAACGTACCATTCTTATATCACTCAGAATCAATCTCCTTTTCTAGAGGTTGAATCTAGAGTATTTTCCCCTCTCTTCTAATGTAATGTGTGAAAAGTGTTTGAACGGAAATCTGAAGTGAAACTTTCATCTCTTCTCTGAGGGAAGAAAATCTTTCCTCTAGATCACATTCATTCACCTTTTTCAAACATTACATTTTGATGAACCTGACATCTTACATGCTTTATTCTTAAAATTATTGCCTATTTTTAATTTACATGTTTAATTTTTATGCAAACTTAGTGCTTAATTCATTCAAAACCCTATTTTTTAAAATTGAAATTGAACTTGTGTTTTATAAAAATTGTTTGTTATTGTCTTAGATCTGAAAATTGCTTTCTTTGTCAAATTCAATTTCTTCATTGCCTTGTTCAATTTGCAAATCAAAATCACAAAATTAAGAGGTTAATTGTCAAAACCCTAATTTTCAAAAATAATATTTAACTTGTGCAAACATTGAATTTCCATTTAATTTTTAGATTTGTGACTGTTTTCAGACTAATCTTCTGTCCTACAATTCAAATTTTCAATTTCCCTCTTTCAAAATTCAAAATTTCAAAAATTAAGGGGTTAGGTCATAAAACCCTAATTTTCAAAATTAATTGGATTTTGTGCAAATTTCAATCAATTTCATTCAAATTCAGATTTCTAAAACATTTTTCAATGTATCCCTATCCATTAGGTTTGACCTTTTTCAAATTTACAATTCAGTCCCTCTGTTTCTTCAAAACCCTAATAGGGTCCTATTCTCACATTTGAACCTTAATTTTGCTTATCTCCTAATTGTAAAATTCACCAATTTTGGGAGGTTAGCTTTAAAATCATCACAATATTCATCCCTAAAAATTTTGAAAAAAGTTGGTTGGACCATGTGCATTCCCACCACAGTCCTCGACTTTTTTCCCAAAATTTTGAGAGACTGTTACGACTGCATTTAATAACCTAAATCTAGAAGATTGGTTGATTTCATCGATTTTTTATCCCTCTAACATCGAAAATACCTACAAAATTTAACATTTTCAATTTCAAGAATTTTTTTAAAATTAAGAGGTTAATTATAATCTGCCCTGATTTTAAAATTTTTATTTTTGTTAATTTTAAAATTAAGTTGTATCCCCTTGGCCCTAATTTTAAAATTCTAATTTTCTTTGATTTATTATTTTGGAAATTGTTTCATTTTCTTCTTCCAACAAAGTTCAAATTGTTTAATCATTATTTTCTTAAATTTTGCATTACTCAATTTTGTAAGCTTTGTTCAAAATTCATAATTTCAATTTTTCCTCTAGTGCATGAGTTTCACCACTATTAGTCCTACCTATAATATCCCTGTTAGACAAAGCATAGAATTAAGGTCTCCCAAAGTTTATTTACCAAGGACATGGAGCCTAATTTGGGTGACCTCTTTAATGAGTATAATGCTAATTATCCCCATTCTAATCATGAGCCCATTTATCACATTGATGAATCCCATGATGAAGAAGAAGCTTTGACTAGAGTTTCCATTGATCAAATTTCAAAATTGGACAATCAATTTGATAACTTTCAACAATGGATGTCCCAAGAGCACAATAATAGTGAATCTCTTCCATTAATTGAAGGCCTTAAACACATGATTCAAAGTGATAAGAATGGAATTGATATATTGTGTGGCATTGCTCATAATTTTGATTCTAATTTCATGCCTATCACAAGTTGTGTTGAGAACTCAGGTTATTCACACCCTTCAAATCAAATCAATTCTTCTATTCCTTTGACCACTTCAATGGCTAGTATTCCTACTTTCACTTCAAACATCATGGCGACATCAACTCAAAATGTCATTCCTACAACCATTGGTCATGGGGGAAATCCCTCTTCTTCATTTAATCCTCTATCTTTACCTCTGTCTTCCATAAGTATTCATATTATTCCTCAACCAATCAATGTGACACAAGGGGGCAATTCATTCAACAATTTTGTTCCTCCTTTAAGTGTCCCATTTCCTACGCAATCATCACCTATGCCTACTTATCATAATATCCAACCATATTATTCTCAATCCATGCCTTCCTTCAATAACATCACACCACCTTCTCAATCAACCATGTCTAACATCAATTCTTCTACCAAAGCAACCATTAACAATCTTGATCAAACCATGTCTTCCTTAAAACAACAAATTGCTTCTATGAGTCAATCCATGTTTAGTGTGCCCACATTTGATGTTGCAAGCCCACTTTCTCTTGATATTGTTAAAGTCATGCTACCTAAGCATGTAGAGGTCCCTCGATTGGAACTCTATAATGAAAAAGATGATCCTCTTACGCATGTCAAAATATTTCAAACATTGTGTACTGATTTTTCTTATGTTCAAAGATTGCTTGCAAAACTATTTACAAGAACATTAAGAGATAAGGCTTTACAATGGTATTTCTCTTTGCCTTCTTATTCCATCACTTCTTTTCAACAACTAGAAAATTCTTTCATCCAACAATTTCAAAATAACATTGGTCCTAAAATCACTTTGACTGATTTAATGCATTGTAAACAAGGTGTTAAAGAGAAAGTGATTGATTTCATTGGTAGATATAAGCATTTTGTGCTCAAATTTCTTTTCATGTACCTGATAATGATATTCAATGAATTTTTATTTCTAATTTTGCAAAAATATATAAGGAAAAAGATTATTTTGCTTGAGTTTACTTCCTTTCTACAGTTGTGCGCAACACTCCATAATTATAAACTAAATGTGATTCAAAGGGAGAAATATACTCCTATGGCTATAAGTGATAAGGGAGAGAGTGTTCAACAACCGTTTGTGAAGTTCAAACCAACTAAAATCTTCATCAAGTTCAATGATGCAATCAACAACAACAATATGAATGCTACAATAGGTGAGCCTTCTATTTCTAAATTTTTCAAAAGAGAAAGGTAGTTTACTCCTTTGAATAAATTTTTACATAGTAGTATGTCTTAGTTGTTGCAAAGAAATGTTATCAAACTTCCTCCTATAAAACAAGTTTATCCTTCCACACTTGCATCCCCTTATTTTGATAACAATTCCTTTTGTCAATTTCATCATCATCTTGGTCATGATACTGAGAAATGCTCCGCATTGAAAAGTAAAATTCAAGATTTGATTGATAACAATACTATATCTATGGTAGGTGTGAATGATAAGGGAAATAAATCAATAGCTCCTCCTAATCAAAATCTAAAAAAATTTAGTGATCCTTTACCTTATCATGCCTCTAACGTGATTGAGACTGGGTATACTTCTTTCTCCTCTAAGGAATTCACTTCTATGGCTCTAAACTTGGTAAATATGGTAGAAAAACAAGATACGCCTAAGGATTCTTATATTACATTTGACCCTAGTGAGACAATTAGAGCACCCGATGGTCCTTTATACATAGTTGCAAAGGTTAAGGATATACCTTTCCGTGGCACTCTTGTTGATCCCTCTTGCATGGTTAAAATCATCCCTGAGGAATATCTTCTCACTTTATGATTTCATAAACCAATATATGATGCCTCTAATGTAATTGTGAAGTTATTTTATGGATTCTCTTGTCCTACCATTGGCCCTATCACCCTTCTTATTGAAGTTCATACTAAATCTATGGATGTTGACTTTCTTATCATACCCTCTTTAGAGCAATTTTGTGTAAAGTTGGGCTATCCTTGGCTATCTTCCATGAAGTCTATTTCTTCTCCAATCCATAAGTGTTTAAAATTTCCTCATAATGGAGAAATCATAACCTTGAACCATATCTTCTTTCGTCCATCCGACAGAAGCCCTAGTTTTTCTATTGATTTCTTTTGGCCTAAGCAATTTTAATCTCTTTCATCAAGGAGCTGTGTTCTTTTTCAATCTTATCAAAAATAAAAGAAAGATATGATCTTATCTTTAAGTCAACCTAGATACCCAACACTTGAAATTCCTATCATACTTGAAGATGAATTTCTTTCCCTCACAGATAGAACTAATATCCCTCCTAAGGAATATCTTCAACCTATTCCTATGGATGTGACTATACCTTCTCCTAAGAAGAAGAACAATATTCCTCCTAAAGTTAAACTTGTACCTCCTCCTCATGATGGACCTGGTCTTCTTCCTATACCTAACATTCTTCCTTTATATGGATCAGTTCCACCTCCTTCCTCTTATAGAGAGAAGAGGCTTACTTCTCCTCTTGTCCAACCTAAAAGACCTCAACCTAAACCTCCAATTATGAAAGAGAAAAACATTCCTACTACTTTTCAAATGTTCCTCCTCCTTCTCATCCTTCCACTAAGACTTGATAGAATTGTTGTGCAAGAGAACACTGATAAAGATGCCGTGTTTGAGCTCATGAGTTGGCATTATACATGTTTTTACTCTGAATCATAAGTTGCAGAAAGTATGCGATGGTTTTACTCCTATTCATGTTCATTTTCCTCTTTCTCTAAATTTTGATGAAGAAATGAGTGAAAATGTTATTCATGATGGCAATACAACTCCTAATGCTTCTTCTAGTAATTATGAATATGTTGATGTGGACAAGCATTTATCAACTGAATTTTCACAAACCCTAATCCTAGCTCCTAGAATCGAACAAAGTGACTTCCCACATGTGCATAGTCCTTGTTTGGATCTTGTGATAGCTCCATTTGTTGTGCTTGATGTCTCTCCTCTATAATGTTGCTTGCCTTCCCGAAATAGTGGTCAGCAAGATTGGGAGGCAGATGTCATGCTAGATTAGCAATATTAGCATTGTAGATCTTCTCTCTCTCTCTCTCTCCTTTCTTTCTCTTTTGTGACCATTCTTCTATGTGTATCCATGTGTTGGCATTATACACTCATATGAGAATGGTTGATGTTGTCATTGATGGCAACCAACTGGTAACATGGTTCACAGGCTATACCGGCAATAGATTTCACCTACCGGCACTAGCAGTTACAACAAAGGTTATTCACACCAGCATCTAGTTACATCGGCAGCAGATCATACCGGCACTCCAAGACGACATGGAAATAATATTGTTTTGTATTGTAATTATATTTGTATAGCCGACATGATGTATTGTAAAAACTCATAATGTATGAGATCTTGTAGGTTATTTTGAAATGTAATTAGGTAATGAAATAATGCGAGATATGTGATGTTATAGGCTATGATACCAGATAGTTGTTTATGCACTTTGATGTTTTTATTTTAAGAGCGAATAAGAGCAGAGAAAAGAAAAGAAATGTTTTGGAAGAGGTATCAAATAGAGCTTAAACCGGTACTGAATCCAACATTGCATATGCTATTTTGAGGAGTACATTGTTATTGGATTTAACCATCCAATTGTAGTCAGTGGGACTCCTTTTTGTTGTTGAGCAGTGAGCTCTAGGTAGTTGGCCTTCCTGCATCTGTAGAACCCTATTGTACTAAATAATATTTATTCATATTGGCCAGTGAGTAAATATTGTGGGTCACAAATCCCACCGAGGTTTTTCCCCTATCAGGTTTCCTCACCAAAATATCTATGTTATGATGTGCATTGATGATTATTCTTTTGTTACTCTTTACTGCATTATTATTTGCTTGCCAGTATATTAATTTGGGTTATAAATTTGCAAACAAATTTAAATCTTCCATCTACCACTTAGACAAAAAATAATGCTTTTCTCAATGGTATCCTTATCTGAATCCTTAAAAGAATGATAGAATTTATTAACATTACTAAGATTACCATCTTGAGTTATTTCATTTACCAACTCTTCTAGCAAAAGAGTACTTCATGGATTTTCAAGCAAAAATGAGGCAAAGGGAAAGGATTCCTCAAAGAATTGTACAGAAATATGATAAACAAATATTCTTTGTGATTAAAAGAGATGAAGTATGGATGGAGGCAATTAGACCTAGAACTATCTGGATAACAGAGATGGGCTATGAGGTGGATTCACACATCTTGAATTTATATGCTAAAATACTCCTAGATGCTCCACTGGAACTGACAGAGGAGATATTTAGTAATGCTAAAACTATGGAGAAAGATGTTAAAGTTAAGAAGTAGAAAAATAAAAGAGACAAGGTAATGAAAGATGCTTCAAAGTTTATTGAAATTATTAAGAAGGTCTTATTGAAACTTGATCCAATGAAGGATGTTGCTGCACAAGAAAGAAAAATAGAACAACAACCGGTAGCACATATTTCTCCTATGGCTACCTCGTCTGATTTTTATAGTGATAAGGGAGCTAAATTCAAAAGTGGAAAGGAAGAAAATAAAACCCTTACTGACACCTGCTTCATCTCCAAATAAATCAAGAACACTTAGAAAGAAACAACAGGTTGTAAGAGAGCTGAGTGGTCAGAAGAAGAAAGTCAAACCAAAGAAGCAACCGGAGCCAAAGGATTCTGATGCTCTTTCACTGAAAGAGTTGGTAAATGAAATAACTTAAGATGGTAATCTTAGTAATGTTAATAAATTCTATCATTCTTTTAAGGATTTAGATAAGGATACCATTGAGGAAAGCATTATTTTGTATCTAGATATATACAAAAAAGGTTCTTATTGAGGTCATAGATGTTATACCTAATGATTTGTATTTGAGACTTGAGGCAAAAAGAATGTCTATCATGGAGTTAGATAAGAAACTAAAGGTTGAGGCTTTGTTAGTTGTGCATCCTATTAAGTCTGTGAGATTTTTCCAAGATCAAGAGGCAATGGAAAGCACAAATAAGAGAGAACAAAATAGATGATAGGAATAAACTGTATTCTATCAAGATGAAAATACTAATCAACTGGATCATCAATCATTACATATAATGAATATGAGCCTTCTTATATAGGCAAGGAAATATGGATATGTGAGCACACAAACATGACATGTGGCTCAATAAGAAACAAGGGTAGGTAGGAAATAGGTTTGGGTAGGTAGGAGAAATAATATAATATTCCACATGAGGTGGATCACCCACTGAATGTGGAATGTAACAACAAGATAAGTCCACAAAAGGTGGAAATTCTCCTACACACACTATCCCAATGTGGCACAAACACCCAAGTTTCTCATACCCAAACTACTATGTAATGCATTTCCTAAGTAAACTTAAGTAAGGTGTAATAATATCCATGATGAATAGTTATTTACACCAACACCCCCCCTTAAGTGCAACTTAGGGGAATACACTAAAGTCTACAATGCAACTAAGAAATGCAAGATGGGTCCCGACTATGAGGCCATGTTACGTACCCATGTACAAATGTAAATGCATGAAAACCAATACAATGAAATCTATCACAAAGAAGGGAAAGAGAGAAAAACCCAATGGGAAAAAACCCTCCCCCAAAAGAGAGAGGAAAACTAGATACAAAGAACTCTCATAGAAGTATGTGAAGGACAAAACCCCATGTGAGGAAAAAGTCCCCCCCATATGAGAGAAGAAGAAGAGAGACTAGGAAGCCCCCCCTCAATTTAGAATCTGCACCAATGATAGAAGCTTGAAGATGAATGAAGAAACTGCTCCATGAACGTCGAACCACATTCCTCCCCTTAGGAAGAAACAAATCCAAAGGTGTATCAATGAAGTCTCTCCAACCATAAAGGGAAGATGTAGGAATTATACCCATGATGAAAGGATTCTCTAAAAACTACTCAAGTGTCCCCATGTCAATACTGAAAGTTGCCCCTGCCAAAGGTGGTAAACTGCTCCACACTGCTGAAAAAGGAACTCCAAGATCTAATGGAGAAAAATGTAGAACAATATCCAAATACTCATATGTCTCCTCAAAAGATAAAGAGACCTCCTCCAACTGTTGTACAAAACTATCCACAATCATGTCAAAATGTCAAACTCTAAAGATTGATCATGTAGAGAATGCACAAGAGGGTCAGAGTGATCCCTCACAACAATCAAAGAAGGATCATCTTCATCAAAGAGAAGATAAATGCCATCAAGGATGTCTCCCAAATCTGCAATGTAGGACTCCACAAACAAACCTGCAATGTTTGTCAAGTAGGCATCCCAATCAACTGAAGCTGGAAGACATGAAATATCCTACTACACTAAATCACAAGAAGGAAAAATTGTCGCACTAGCTGCATCATCAGGTGAAATAGGTGGTGTGATATCAAGAGAAGGAGATGAAATGAAAGGCTCAAGAATGGGGTCACATATGAGAATCCCCAAGTTCAAGTTCCCAAAGTTCTCCTCAAAATCTGAATTATCAACATAGGAAGAATCAACCTCATCAATAGGACCAAAATGTGAAAAAGAGTACAATCGAGATGCATGATCAACCATCCCAGTTGCAATGATAGCTCCACTCTCCAAGTCTCTAATGATAACTGAATCAGGTGTGAACTCTACATTTTTCCTAGTTGCCCCATGTGTGATTTGATAGATGGAAAGAAGATTGTTTGTCAAGTGGGGTACACACAACACATCATTGGAGTTATCCCTAATGGCAATAGATCCTTTCCCAATCACATCGATGTATGTATGTTTGCCCATCAAAATTTGCAGCATGTGGCAAGGCTCAAATGTAGAAAACATAGATTGCGAAGATGCCATATGATGAGAAGCCCCCGAATCTAGAAGCCATCTCCCTGAATCATGACTTGTAGTAGCACAAAGAGCTTGTCCCTTTCCTTTATCTATCCCAAAAGAGTGATCATTTCCTTTATCCTTCTCTTTGGAAGAAGGAGCCGATGTAGACAATCTAGAAGGTAGGTTGATTTTGTTCTTCTCAAGAAGATTCTTCAACTCATCAATATCCTTCTTGTAACAATGATGTTCATCATGTCTTGACTTCTTGCAATATCCACAAAAAAGATTGTCCTTATATGATTTCCTCTTAGGTGAGAATGGTGATTCACCTTGTTGTGGAGAGGAAGATTGTGCTCCATCTTTTTGTGGTTTTGACTTAGGTTGCTTTTGATTCTTGCCTTTTCCTTGATTGCTTTGATTCCCCTTATTAGCCACCAAAACTTGTGACTTTGAATATTTGAGAAGCCCCATCATGGTCAACTTAGATTGCTCAAGTATCAACATCTTCGTGAATGAATCAAATGAGGGACAAGTGTATGAGGAACCTTGAGCTAACCTATGGGTGTGAAAGATAGATACAAAGGTTGCATACTCTAAAGGAAGCTTGTCCAACAAGTTGTAAACCAATTGAGCATCCTTTTTGTCAATTCCACAATCATTTAGCTTTGCTCTTAGCTCATTTTCTTTTGTGACATAATCTTGGATTGTATCAACATCCTTGGAATCCAAAGTTGTGAGTTCACTATCAAGCTTGTAGCCCTTAATCTCATCAACTTGACCATACAATTTTTGAAAAATATCCCAAGCCTCTTTAATTGTAATACACTTATCAATGTGAAAAATGAGGTCATCTGATATATACTTTCTAAGAGTTCCAATTGCCATAGCATTTTTAGTGAGCCATTCAAGTTGAGCATTAGGATCAACCTTAAGATCAGGTGGTGTTGTAATAGTTTCATTTACATAATGAATAAGTTTTTTTTCCGTTAGTTTACTCCATGCCTTAATCTTCCATGATGCATAATTATGAGGAGTTAAAAGTGGAAATTTAGGAGAACCCATAGCACCAAAATGAAAAAAAACAAGATAGAGAGAGGTACAATCACACAAGACACCCCCAAAAAATACTCAATCAAGAACCCCCCCCCAAAAAAAATGGTGAATTGTCACTTTATAATTAGTGTGTATACAATGGGCCACTTACAAAATAAGACAAAGTGGACTTCTGATTTCAACTTTACAACTTCTCAAAATGAGATATAAGAGACTTCAACAAATACTGCTAGTGATCTAAACTAAGATCCAAGCAAAATACAAGTACTAAATAGGCCAAAAAATGACCAAATACTGAAAGTCCAAATTCTACTCAAAATTACTGCAAACAAATGGCAGATTATGAAAGTAGACGAAAAATTGTGCACTGCAAAAAAAATGGCACCTGAAAATGAGTCCATATGAGCCCAAATGAAGCCTCCAAAGTTGTAAAAATCAGGATTTCATGATTTTCAAAACATCTATATCCAAAAAATAGACAACTCCTACACCACTATATAGATCATGAAATTCTACCCCAAAACAAAAAAAATTGCTCGAAAAAAGGAGTCTGGATGAGTGAGATGTCGCTATTTGAAAATTGCTTGGAAAATTATAATTTCTTGAAAATTTCCGTCGCAGCTTCAAACTTCAAATGCCTCTAGATTTGGCTCTAAAGTCTGATTTGGATGAAACAACAAACAAAACTGACTTTGTTGGACCTCCTAAATCCAATTATGACCTCAAATTTGACCCATCAAGCTTCAATAATAACTTGCAATAGAAAGCTCCAAAATGCAAATCCCAAATAGCATCAAATTCCTCTCAATTGACAAGCCAATGGCACTCTAATGGCTCTGATACCATGTGAGATATGAACCAGCTCTAATACCATGTGATATTTTGCCAAGACCAAGAGGCAATGGAAAGCACAAATAAGAGGGAACAAAATAGATGATAGGAATAAACTGTATTCTATCAAGATGAAAATAATGATCAACTGGATCATCAATCATTACATATAATGAATATGAGCCTACTTATATAGGAAAGGAAATATGGATATGTGAGCACATAAACATGACATGTGGCTCAATAAGAAATAAGGGTAGGTAGGAAATGGGTGTGGGTAGGTAGGAGAAACAATATAATATTCCACATGAGGTGGATCACCCACTAAATGTGGAATGTAACAACAAGATAAGTCCACAAAAGGTGGAAATTCTCCTACACACACTATCCCAATGTGGCACAAACACCCAAGTGTCTCATACCCAAACTACTGTGTAATGCATTTCCTAAGTAAACCTAAGTAAGGTGTAGTAATATCCATGATGAATAATTATTTACACCAACAAAGTCTAAGAAAGAAATATATGATCTAATATTCGAAGCTAGCAGGACTATTTTTGTGAGTGGTCATCGGCAAGTTAGTCTTATGGCCGATGAATTAAAAGAGATTGCAGATGAAACAACGGATAAGTGGGATATATTCTTTGTTGAGAAAGAGAAGAGAGAGGAAAAAGACAGACAAAAGGTTGATAAATCATTTACAAAAGTATATCATAAGACAAATAAGAGTAAGGGTAAGGTTGGTAATATACCATATATTACAGTTAAGGACAACTTACTGCCACCGGCACAGAACACCCCACTGGTAGTAGAAGAGGCACTGACAGGAATGCAAAATGAGCCTAGAGAAGATAATTCAGAGGAAGTGAAAGCAAATAATGTTGATATCAAGTTAGACATTCTCTTCATAATGAATGTTGACACTTAGGATATCAATATTGTGTTGGATAAGGATACTGCAGAGGAAGAGAAGTCTGAAGCTACAAATGTTGAGGTCTCTAAGTCACCGGTCAAGACTGTTAACTCTCAGCAGAACATTGAGATACCGACAAAAGTAGAAAAGGAACAAGAACAGACACAATCTGAACTGGTAGGGAATGAAAATAAGAATGAAAACAAGAATGAGAATAAGGAAGAAAAAGTAGATAAAGAAGAGGTTAAGGATGGAAGCAAGGAAGCAGAAATGGTTAAGGTAACTAGACAGGTATCTCGAGAAGAGAAGAAAATTATTGCAGTCCCTATAACTTCTCCCAGTACATCAACTGCAGATTATAGATTGACAAATGTCACTGATATAGTACTAGATTCAATTAAGAAGATAATTGAATGCAATGCCTTAGCATTTAAGGCTATTGATGATTCTTTACCAATTTTGTAGATGATTGCACTGGCGTGCAAGGTTGATCACATTGTTGGGTCTATAGGTAAATTGGACACATTATCCAAATTCATTTCTTCTAATATTCAAACTGTAGATAAGATAAATAAGGAGACCATTCAAGAAAGGGTAAATAAGGAGAAGGATAATTTCTTTGACAAAACAATAAAGGACTGTACAAGACAGATTGATTCTTTGTTAGCGGCACTAAATTCCACCATTTTGGAATATAAGGAATTGTACAGGGAAGCATGCAAACCACACCATTTAATAGAAGTTATTGATGAGAAAATAAAGAGGACACAGAAAGAGATTGATGACATTGCTGACAATATGATTGGTTCTTCGAAACTCACATCAGTTTTGGATCAAGAGATGGCAATTTATGAAGAGAAGATTGAGAAGTTGGAAAGGGAAAAGGCAAGGCTGAGAATGAAAACCCAGGAGTTAAAGAACAAAGTTGGTCCTAGATTGGATAATTTGTTAAAACACCAGAATGAGATATCTAAGGCATCTATTCAAGGAGAAAGATCACCAGAGAAACAGATGCATTATCTCACTGGGATGATTCGGCAGACAAAGTATAATTTCTAATAGTACTACATTTTTTAAGGTCTTAACTTAGTTTTGGTAGACATTTTCTAGATTGTACATAACCGGCTACAGGATTCTAAGTCAATTTTTGAATTTTTTATTCTTTTGACATCCTTTGTCATTGATGTCAAAGGGGGAGTAGTGGTGTAATGAGAAAAATGTATAGAAGGAGATCATTTTCTCAGGGGAGCACTATCAGTTTTTGGATTTTTCTCATAAGTGTTGCCATCAATGCCAAAGGGGCAGATTGTTGGCATTATACACTCATATGAGAATGGTTGATGTTGTCATTGATGGAAACCAACTGGTAACATGGTTCACAGGCTATATTGGCAATAGATTTCACCTACCGGCACCGCCAGTTACAACAAAGGTTATTCCCACCGGCATCCAGTTACACCAGCAGCAGATCATACCAGTACTCCAAGCCGACTTGGAAATAATATTGTTTTGTATTATAATTATATTTGTATAGCCAACATGATGTATTGTAAAGACTCGTATATGTATGAGATCTTGTAGGTCATTTTGAAATGTAATTAGGTAATGAAATAATGTGAGGTATGTGATGTTATAGGTTATGATACTGGATAGTTGTTTATGCACTTTGATGTATTTATTTTAAGAGAAAAGAAGAGAAGAGAAGAGAAAAGAAAGGTTTTGGAAAAGGTATCGGACAGAGCTTAAACCAGTATTGAATCCATTACAGATGCTATTTTGAGCAGTACATTGTTCTTGGATTTAATGATCCAATTGTAGTCAATGGGACTCTTTTTTGTTGTTGAGTAGTGAGCTCTAGGCAGTTGGCCTTCCTACATGTGTAGGCCCCTATTGTACTAAGTAATATTTATTCATATTGGCCAGTGATTAAATATTGTGGGTCACAAATCCCACTGAGGTTTTTCCTCTACCAGGTTTCCTAACCAAAATATTTGTGTTATGATGTGCAATTATGCTTATTCTTTTATTTCTCTTTACTGCATTATTATTTTCTTGCCCGTATATTAATTTGGGTTATAACTTTGCAAACAAGTTTAAATCTTTCATCTACTAGTTAGACACTGATTCACCACCCCCTCTCAATGTCTTTGGGACTAACCTAGTATCTAACACCATGTTCTTCTATTTTTCCCTCAATGTCTACTTGAGGACGATACAAAGCATTGAAATCTCTTTTGGTCTCTTTCATGTTGACTCAAAGGACATCCTCTCTTCCTTTCTTCTAAGGTAGTGTCCTTTGTTTGGGGAATGTCAATTATTATATACATATACATATATGATATACATGAGTTATCATACAACATACTGACCATGAGGAAAGTGAAACTGCTTCGTGTTTTGTGTGCATTATCCTTGGGTTTATTGCTCACTTGGGGGCTAAATCCTTCTGATAACATCCTCCCTCTCTTCTCTCTCTCTTGGGTGTATTGTACCTTAAATCAATCACTTCTGATAAGGTGTGCATGATCACTTTAACATGGGGGCATACACTTTGCTCATATTTTCCTTTTCACTACTTAGAATTATTTAGTGAACTTGGCTTTGCTTCATAATTTTGGTATCTTTTTCGTGACTCATAGTGAGGGGAACCTTGCTACTTGCAGTCATGGTTTTTCCTTTCTTGATCTTCCCTTTTACTTTGTCAATTGATGTCATAAGATCCTTAGTCCACTAGGGGCTTTGTGCATCTTTCCTCCTTGATGTGGTAGAAGTCTTTCAATCTTGTTTCCTTGTACTTTACCGATAGTATTGTCATACGCTTATACTCCTACTAAAGTGGGGGCTAAATGTGGTGTCATGAAATTGAAACCCTTACAATTTATGAACACATTAGGGTATTCACGTTGGCGATTCAAATCCCTAAGCCTGATTGGAGACCAAAAAATTGCTCGGCACCTAAACAGTGCATCTCACTTGCCCTTTGCACTACCTAAACTGCATCTTGTCCTGGAAAAAAGGGTAGGATAGGGGCATGGCACCCCTATCCTTGCCCCATTTTGGGGCAAGCGCCTTTTCAATTATGCTTTGGTGGTTGTGCATTGAGTGGGAAAACTCCCCCAATGTTGGCATGTGATAGAAAATCGGTCAATTAACCATAATTGATGAGTATATATGTCGCATTTGTCCTCTCATTTGCATAAGTTGGATGAGTTGGAAGTTTACATGAGATAAAGCATTCAATAATTCAAGCAATCCTTTCCAAAATTGAGCATTATCAAGTCTCCCTTGAAGGCTAGGTGTTGCCTTCAAGTCAGGGATTCAACCATTGAAGAGGATATCCTTTTCAACATTCAATCCAATACAAGAAATTCTATCACAACCTCCCTTGAGGTGATTTACATTTCAATCTTTCATTTATATTTACTCGCAAGTACTTTCTTTAATCATTTGCTTAATTCCAAAATTGGGGTTTGACCTAAAAGAAAACCCCCAATCCCAACACTTTTCCCTCTCTTTTATGTGTGTAGGTGGTAGGTGCATAGTTGTACTTTCGGATTTGGACTCCATTTGCAGAGGCAGAAAAACCCTTTTCATTTCACGGATTTTTTGGAGGACCATGTACATTCCCACCACGGTTTAGGCAACTTTTTCTCAAATTCACAAGGTAGCTTTGCCGTGACATATTATTGTCAGATCCAGGTGCACGGCTTCATCCTATTTTTCTATCTTGAGCTATAATCATATTTTTTTCACATTTTCCACTTGGTCATAAGTACAAAATTCAATCAATTCAAATCTCATTCCAGAAGAGGGGATTAACTTACCATTCTTATATCACTTGAAATTCAATCTCTTTTCTAGAGGTTGAATCTGGTGCATTTTCCCCCCTTCTAATTTAATGTGTGAAAAGTGTTTGAAGGGAAATTCAAAGTGAAACTTTCATCTCTTTGCGGGAGGAAGAAAATCTTTCCTCTAGATCTAATTCATTCACCTTTTTTCAACATTACACTTCTATATGCTTTGTTTTCATTAAAATAACCAGGAAATATTCCTTCATGATATCTAGGATCAAACTTTCCAATGCAATCATCTCTTTTGATATAGCATTTACTACCAAAGATTCTAAAATACTTAATTGTTGGTGTATGACCAAACCATATCTCATAAGGTGTCTTACCGATATCTCCTTTTCTATGAACTCTATTGAATGTGTATACCGATGTGCTTACAGCTTATCTCCAGTAGACATGAGGTAGATTAGCTTTCATTATCATAGTTCTAGCTGCATCCAAGATAGTTTTATTCTTCCTTTCCACAACTCCATTCTGCTAAGGTGTCCGAGGTGTAGACTATTGCCTCCTTATCCCATTCTTCTCACAATAGTTGTTATCATGTGTGTGAAGTAGGATACTTGCAGATGCAACACAAACACTCAATAGATCATTAAAAGCATGGTTATCAAATTGAAATTAAACAAAAGATAAACCATGACAAAGTGACCTATCACATCCTAAGAGATGCGAGTGTGGATTTTCTCTCAGATCTAGATAAGCAATCCTAGTGACTTGACTATACCTAGATAGAGGATTTAAAATGATATGATGTGTAAGCTAGATGAATGCATGATTAAGCTATATTTATCCAAGAAGCTAATTATGCTTATGATATGCATGATTATGCTAAATAAAGATGCAATTAAGCTAGATGAGAGATTGATCATGCTATATGATAAAACAATTATGCTAGAATATGATCAATTAAACTAGATCAATAATGCAATTGCCTATAATAACAGTGCTAAACTAGATTGCTAGAGATGATATTCCTATAATAACAATTCTTTAAATGAGATGAGATGGGATGTGCCTATAATAACAATTTTTAAATGATATGAGATGGGATCCTTTGTGCTCCAAAATAGGGGATATTTATAGGATTTCCAAGGCCAGGGGTAAGGTGGCAAGAATCAATGATAAAGATTGAGTTTGAAGATATCAAGGGTCAAATTGGAGGAGTTTGGAGAAGAGGTTGGAGGGAGGGACACTTTTCATCTCTGTGGTGACAACTGTCAAAGAGCCTTGTTCATAACAGGGCAAGTGTCCAAGAGAGGAGACATGTGGCATAAGTGCCATGT
The DNA here is from genome assembly GCF_030272615.1 of Cryptomeria japonica. NCBI lineage: Eukaryota > Viridiplantae > Streptophyta > Pinopsida > Cupressales > Cupressaceae > Cryptomeria > Cryptomeria japonica. Next base: position 635,295,091 of record NC_081409.1, on the reverse strand, counting down.
GTCTCAAGGGGAGAATATCCACCCCATAGGAGGTTAGGATAATGAGGTTAGGATGTGCAAGATAGGATAGGGTTAGATAAACCCAAGATTAGGTGGAATGGGTTAGGTTAGGGGATGGTTTAGGTTAGGTGGTTAGAAGTTAGGAGGCATGTGGGTAATTTGAATTTAAAAATTCAAATAATAGGAAAAGGAAAATTAACTTTCAACAACTCATAAATTGATTTGTTTTAATTAATTAGGGGATTAGAAGAAATAAATTAAATGGGGGGAGGATTAATTAATTTGGATTAATTAATCAAAGGGACTATTGAAATGAACTTATTAAATAAATCCTTAAATTTATTAATAAGCAGGTGAATGGGAAATTTAATCAAATTGCTAATGAATTCAATCAAATTGGGGAGGGAGATTAATTAAATAATTTTTTATTTAATTAATTATCTTCAAACCATTTTTAGGTGTATACAGCTATTAAATTCACCAGATGTGAATTCTCCACCCTGATTTGACCTTAAGCATTTAATCTTCAATCCTGTCTCTGTCTCAAATTTCGCTTTAATGATTTTAAACTTTTCAAATGCTTTAGACTTCTCCCTTAGAAAAGTAACCCACATCATTCTAGAATAATCATTAATGATTAGCATGAAATATCTATCACCCTGAAAAACTTTTGATTCTAGCAGGACCACACAAATCAGTATGAATAAGATCAAGAACATCATTAGATTTTTCTTGTATACTCTTAAAAGAAGTTTGGACTTTCTTTCCCATTTGACATTCCTTACATACCGGATTATAGGGCTTTACAATCTTAGGTTATCTCTAACTGCCTTAGTTGAATTGATCTTCACAATGCAATCAAAATTCACATGACACAACCTCTTATGCCATAGCCAACTCTCATCAATTTGTGCAATCAAACATATCTTCTCATCGAAGTTCAAATGAAAGATATTACCTTTCGTTTGTGTACCGGTTGCAATATCCAATCCATATCTGTTGATAATCTTGCATTTCCATACTTGAACTGTAACTAAAATCCCTTATCCACCAACTATCCTACACTCAAAATATTATGCCTTAAACCTTCAACATAATAAACATTATCAATGTTATTCTTACCATCCAATGATATTTTTCCTCTTCCCTTGATCATGCATGCTTTGTCATCTTCAAATCTAACTAGACCACCATCAAATTCTTGCATAGATAAGAACTTCCTTTTATCTCCAGTCATATGATGTGAACATCCATTGTCAATTACCCATTCATACTTGTCTTCAATTTTAGCAGCAAGGGCCTTCTCTTCAGGTACCAGATTATCTTCCTTGATAGCCAAAAATATCCATTCCTTTCCATTCCTAGATCCACTAGCTAAATCTTGTGTTGGTTCATCATCAGAATCAGTCACACCTTCCTCATCTGCATAGTAACATGATTTGTCTTTGTTTCTCATATAATTATGCTTTCTCTGATAATCATGGTTAGGCCTAAAATATCTTCTATCTCTTTCTTCAAATCTTGAATTCCTTTCCGGACATCTAGATGCAAAATGACCTATCTTATTACATGCAAAACATTTTTAACATGATTTTCCTTCATACTTACTTCATATCGGTCCTTTAGGTACTCTTCTAGCAAATAAGGCTTCAATTTGTTTAAACTATTCATCTTCTTTCTTCATATCCTCTAGTTCCTTCGCATATAAATATTTCCAATCACTCTTGTCGGTAGATGATGTAGATGCATGAAAAGGAGGTTCAGATTTAATAGCTCTAAAAGGTCTGAATTCCTCAAGTTCAAAAGAAGATAACTTCCCAACCAAGGTATCCCTATTAATAGAGGTTTTTGCCATAGTTCTCAGCTCATTAATTGTAGTAGAATTCATCTTATAAACCGGTGGAAAAGATCTTAGTAATTTAGAAACTATTTCATCTTTTCTTAGGGATCCACCACAACATTGAATTCCCAAAACAATCTCATTAACTCTCTCCATAAAAACAGTAATCCTTTCATTTTCTTCCATCTTCAGGTTCTCATACCTCACCTGGTAACCATCAAGTTTAGCAATTTAAACAGTAGGGTCACCTTCATTCGGAGTCTCCAATTTGTCCCATATAGCCTTTGCAGTTGATTTGTCAGTTAGTCCCATTATTTGCTGATTAGAAAGTGCACACAAAAGGGCTTCTCTAGCTCTACAATCATTCTCAAGTTCCTTATCTAGATCTGCCAGAGGAGGATTGTTGGATGTTGGATTAAAAGGTGCTACACCTTTCTTAGTGATCTCCCAAATTTCCTTCCCAATAAATCTCAGATGAGTATCCATCTAAATCTTCCATACCCTATAATTTGTTCCATCAAGTTGAGGAATTTCTCTTCACAAAACAGCTCCAGATGTATTTGATGAACTTGAACTGTTAGTTGCCATAGGATCTTCCTCAAGCGGTTAAGCTTCTATAGAGAGGAAAAATCTTGGATACCAATTGTTAGACATCTTAGATAACCGGAGGACAACTGAGAGGGGGGGGGGGGTTGAATCAGTTGTCACTGGATTATAGAACTTTAAGCATTCAAAACCTTATTATCAGAGCACATAAACATAATACCAGAATGCATAAACAAAATACCAAAATAATTGATATAGCAATTAAACATAAACATAAATCATAGAAAATTTACCATCCATCCAGAACACATGACACCAATATTTGTATGTGGAAAACCCGGTAAGGGAAAAACCACGGTAGGAAGCCCACCCACAGTCAGATAATACTTATGCAGTATGTGATTACAATATGAGGGGCATGCACATGCAGGAAGGCCAATAGCCTAGAGCACACTGCTCATCACAAAAGGAGCATCACTGACTATAAAATAAATCCAGACTGGAATCTAGAATGAAGAGTGAACTACAAGTATAGAATCTCCTATGCTTGAGTACGGTTCTAGTTATGCTCAATACTTGAGGCTTTAACCTTCTTACATAAACCAAATTCAATCACCTATGATTGACCAAAACCTCTCCATATGATTGCAAAACTATTTACACACAAATAGTCCTATATTTCATAAACTCGTATTCCCATATGTCCATTGTTGGCATTACATTAAGTTTGTTGGTATGATGATATTGAGAAGGTTGTTGGAGATTGTTGATATAACTGATAAAGGATGATTATTTTCTTAATAATATTATTTTGTCATTGATGTCAAGCAATTGATTTTTTGATTCAGTATGATGTTGCCATATCTTAAAAAGTATGTTTTGATGAGTATAAAGATGTCAGTAAGTGACACAGAAAGAATGTGAAAATGAAGGGGAGTAATAAGTTATTCAATGGGAAACTATTACCGAGTTAGAAAGTGATGAGATTATGTTATTTTGATTGTTTTGATATCCTATATATGTGTATTCAAAGACTGAATATGAAGGAGAAAAGATTTCATGCATCAGAATGAGTAAAGGTTTGATATTGTTCTATTTTATCGAGCAAGGAGCTAGTCGGTTAATGTAGAAAGAATGTCTACTGAGTAAAGTTCAATATTTACCAAGTATCAACCGAGCAGTAATAGAATGTGTTGGATGAATAAATACATTATTAAATGAAGGATGCCAATGAGCTAGAGATTTATAGGAGATTGGAATGTCATGCAAGAAGTTTGTTAAGGATCAACGACAATGAAAATTCAAGAGTTGGATCTACAGCGCAGATTGAACGGTCATAACCGAGCACAAGTACCAAGGAAGGTATACAAATTTCAAGGCAAGATAAAACATTTTTTAGTTCGAAGGATTCAATGAACCTAGTCAAGTTTGAAGATCTGATGGCTAAGATTAATCATGGGAAATGTGATTAAGGAGATTAAGCGGTTTGGAATTGCTTATAAATAAGGAAAAGTTGATGAACAAAGAATGCGGGCAAATAGAAGAGCAGTGATACTGCAGAGGTGATTACCGAGTATAGAAGATTGGAGATCTTATTGAAAAACAGATTGAGAAGCCCAGCAAGGAGGAAGATAAGTCTTATGACAAGATTATTTTGAGCACATAGAGTCTACTTTAACATTTGAGATGTGAAGTTGCAAATATATTTTATTACTGTTGTTTATTTTGTAAGTGACAGGAAATCTCTTAAGCGAGTGGACCTAATAGTCTTATTTGTAAATCATGTAGCAAGGTAACATTCTGAATGAGTGTTTGAAATCCTTTGACAAGTTCACTTCTAACAAAGTGCAAGATTCTAATAGATTTGAGGGAAATCCCTTGACCGGGTCACATCTAGCAATGTGTTTATGTAATCTTTAACAAGATTGGCTTTTAACCGAGCATACTCTAGAAGAGTATATTTTCTTAGTGGGTCCGAAATCCCACAGTGGTTTTTCCCTATTTGGGTTTCCACGTTAAATCTGGTGTTAAATGTGTTTTGTTGTTTCAAGTTTATCAGTTTATGAGTTTGAATCATTTATAGTCATAGTTGCATATCAAGTAAGTTCTACCAAGGTTGAATCTAATAAATATATTGTATTGTGAGTTTATCTGATTCACCCCCCTCTCATCTAACTAACAATTGGTATCAGAGCTTGAACTCTGAAAGAAAAGTTTAAAGGAACTTGAGGCAAGAACCAAAGAATGAAGATGTATAAAAGGGATGCACCAAAGTTGAACAAGTCAAGTTTCTCCACATGACAGAAAAGGATGAAGTTGTACTTATCAGGAATTGGAGAATATGCAACATATTATCTGGAGAATGATTACACTGCACCTAGCACCTACCCGATGAAAATGGAAGAGATAAAGGCAAAGCAAGAACATATTCAAGAAATTATTGAAATAACATCAGCATTGACCGACTCAGAGTTTAATGATCTAGAAGGTTGTAATGATGCCAAAGCTATATGGAGTAAGCTTATATCTATGTATGGTGGTGATGAACATGTTCAAAGAGAAAAAGTAGACAGTCTAAGAGGACAACTTGAATCCATGAGAATGAATGAAGGTGAGAACATAATCCAATACAGTACAAGGTTAAAGGAAACTGTCAATCAAATCAAAGGGGCAGGAGGAACTATTGAAGAAAAGGATGTGACAAGTAAGTTGCTGAGAACACTTCTACCTGCTTATGCCATTTGAGTCTCTATAATTAATGAATTAAGGTCTGTACTAAACATGCCATTCTCTTTGGATGCTACTATTGGTAAGCTACATGCTTTTGAGTTGAGTAATTTTGATAACAGTGGGTCTTTGGTAAACAAAGTTGAATCTGCATTCAGTTCTTTTCATCTTGATGAATCTAATGATTACAATGATATAATATATAAGTATGCTGAAGGAAATCATAGTGGAGCAAGTGAGAGATTTCACAAAAATATGGAAGAAGTACATAAACTATATGAGGAAATCAAAAAGAAAGAAGAGTTTTAAGCATTATTGGCCAGAAGGTTACCGAGAAGCAAAGGTAAGTATAAAGGAAAGTTACCTTTGAAATGTTTTAACTATGATAAAATTGGACATATGGCTTCAAACTGTCCTAACAAAGAATCTAATGAAAAGAGAGAATACTGAGATGACAGACAGAAAGACTACCAATACAGAGGGCACCGAGACTTCAGAAGGAGAGATAGAAAGACATGCCTAGTAGTTGATGAGGAATCCAATGATGAAAAATCTGATGGGACTGAGATAGAGGAAGTTGTATATGTGGATATTAAACATGGATCAAATGAATAAAGGTATGAAGAAAAATCCTTAATATCACACATAAATAATAATGATTCTTGGATCATAGATAGTGGATGCTCACATCACATGACAGGGGATAAACACAAGTTTGTTAAATTAGAAGATTATGATGGAGGTTATGTAAGATTTGGTAATGATGCACCATGTTCTATGAAAGGTAAAGGATCTATCACACTTCTTGACAATCCTAAATGTGATGATGTATATTGGGTTGAAGGTCTAAAATACAACTTGTTGAGTGTAGCACAACTAAACAATATAGGATACCGAATAGAACTTCAGAAAGGAATTGTCAAAGCTCATGACAAACATGGAAAGTTGGCTGCTATCGAGACTCAAACAAGAGGTAATACATTTCATCTTGACTCAACTTGGAACAATTGTCTGTATGCAAAAATAGAAGACACCTGGTTATGGCATAAAAGGTTTTGTCGTGTAAATTTTGATAACCTGATCAAAATAAGTAAGAAGCACCGAGTAAGAGGTCTACCGAGCTTGGAAAAACCTAAGAATGCAATATGTCGAGGATGCCAGATGGGTAAGATGACAAAATCAAGCTTTACAAGTAAGTCTTACACTTCTAAAGGAATTTTAGATCTTGTACACACTGATCTTTGTGGTCCTATGAAAGTTCAAAGTTATTATGGTGATAAATACTTCATATTATTTGTGGATGATTTCTCAAGGATGATGTCAGTTATGTTTTTAAAAGAGAAATCAAAAGCCTTTCAAATGTTCAAATGTTATAAGGCAAGAGTTGAAAATGAAACAAAAAGATAGTTGAAATGTCTAAGATCTGATAGAGGAGGAGAGTTCATTTCAGATGAATTTAACTTATTTTGCAATGATCATAGTATAAAGAGACAAGTGTCTGCACCGAGAACACCACAGCAAAATGGGATAGCTGAAAGAAGAAATAGATCAATTGTAGATTGTGCCAGAACCTTGATGATAGAAAAGAGAGTACCTCAAATATTTTGGAGAGAACCAATAAGCACTGCAGTTTACACCCTGAACCGAGTACAACTGAAGAAAGGAACTATGAAGACACCGTATGAAATCTGGTATGACAAGAAACCAAATGTAAGTTATTTAAAAATATTTGGAAGTAGATGTTATGTTCACAAAGATGATAGAAATGGAAAATTTGATCAGAAAAGTGAGGAAGGAACATTTATTGGTTATTCCTCTAGGAGTAAAGCATTTAAATGTCTGATCAAATCATCTAACACAATAGTGGAAACTGCAAATGTGAAAATTGATGAATTTGCAGAAAGGAATGATGAAGGAAACTCCAAAGAACCAAAAGATTATGAAGAGTTTGTATATGTACAATCGAGAAGTCTAACCGAGAAAGCTGATGAAGAAAATACTCAGTTACTGAGTGATGAAGAAGATCATACAGAGCCTACCAAGCCTATATTAGCAAAATATGTCAAAAAAAATCATGAATCAAGTCAGATTATAGGAGATAAGGATGCTCCAGTGATGACAAGGAACAAACTAAGACAGAACACATGTCTGATATCCGAGTTTGAACCGAGGATAGTAAAAGAGGCGTTAAGCAATGAAGATTGGGTGAATGCTATGATAGAAGAGATTGAACAAATCAAGAAAAATGAAACATGTCCAAAGGGTTGAGCTTAGTTGGTTAAAGCATTGAGTTCTCAATGTGGAGACCCAAGTTCAACTCCCATGAGGGACACCTTTGTGTAGAATTCTAAGTTGTGACTCTTGGTCTTCCATATGTTGTAGTTGTGACCCTTGGTCTTCCAATTGTTGTTTCTAGTTTGGTGCTCGAAAGGAGCTAGTATTTGTAATAAGTTTGCTCAAAAGGAGCTGGTATTTGTAATAAGTTTGTAATGTGGATGCTAAAATGAGCAAAAAATGACCTTTGTGATTCTATGATACTTAATAAAAAAAAAAGAAAAATGAAACATGGACACTGGTCCCAAGACCAAAAGAGAAAATTTTAATTGGTACAAAGTGGATTTTCAGAAATAAGCTAAATGAAAAAGGTGAGGTCATTCGGAATAAAGCAAGACTAGTTTGCAAAGGTTATGCTCAAGAAGAAGGAATAGACTATGGTGAGACTTTTGCACCTGTGGCAAGACTTGAAGGAGTGAGAACATTGTTGGCATATGTTGCTTACAAAAATTTCAAGGTATATCAAATGGATGTTAAATTTGCATTTTTGAATAGTGTACTAGAAGAAGAAGTCTATATTGAACAGCCTGAAGGATTTATTGAAGAAAAGAATAAAAATCAGGTATGTAAGTTGAACAAAGCTTTATATGGCCTAAAGCAAGCACCCAGAGCATGGTATGAAAAGTTGCACTCTTACTTAATCAAGATTGGATTTATGAGGACTAGTGAAAGCAACAACATGTATATGAAGAACGATGAGGATAATGGAATATTGATTTTAGCCATATTTGTTGATGATATTATTTTTAATGGTAATGATTCTTTATGCAAGAAATTTGGAAATGAAATGTGTAAAGAATTTGAGATGTCATTAATCAGTGAAATAAAGTATTTTATAGGTTTACAAATACTGCAAATGAAAAATGGGATATTCATTACTCAATCCAAGTATATACAGGAAATCTTGAAGAAATTTGGAATGGAGGATTCTAAACTTGTAAGTACTACTATGACTACTAATTGTAAACTATCAACGAATGATGAATCTGCATTTGTTGATGAGACACTTTACCGATCTATGATTGGAAAGTTGCAATATGTAGTTCATAGCAGGCTTGATATAGCACATGCAGTAGGTATAGCTGCAAGATTTTCTACACATCCCAAAGAAACCCATATGACAGCAATCAAGATAATTTTTAGATACTTGAGAGGCACTGAAGATTATGGTTTACTATGTTGACTTAAAAGTCTATATTGATGTTGATTGGGCGGGAAATATTGATGACAGGAAAAGCACAAGCAATGGAGCTTTCTTTTTGGGAGAAAGACTAGTGAGTTGGCTTAGCAAGAAACAAGGATACATTTCCCAGTCAACAACTGAAGCTGAATATGTCGTTGTAGCATTGAATTGTACCAATATAGCATGGATCAAACAACTGTTGGAAGGTATGAATGAGACAGTTACCGAGCCAGTAACTATATTTTGTGATAATACAAGTGCTATTAACATTTCAAAGAATCTGGTAATGCACTCTGAGACAAAGCATATCTCTATAAAGTATCATTATCTAAGAGAAGAAGTTCAAGAAAAGAAATTTGTGCTGGAGTATGTTAGCACAAAGAAACAAATAGCAGACATCTTCACAAAACCACTGCCAAGGGACACTTTTGAGTATCTCAAAAGTAAGTTAGGGGTCCTACCCCTATCTAGTACTCACTGACAGAATTCGGTGAAAGCATCAATTCTATGACTCTACAGTACTATTTGCGAGTTGATGTTGATTTACACACTTTAGAAGGGCATCTAAAGTTGTGCAGGAAACAATGAATGAAGACAAGATGCCCTAACCAAGACTAAGATGATACATTTGTATATGTTTTAACAAGCAAGGATATTACTTCAAAGGGGAAGTAATCATGAATTAGTTTTACTTTTGGCATTGTTGTCAAAGGAGGAGAAGACTAATGACAGGGGGAGAAGATCATAGGAGAAGTTTACAGCTCAAGGTTAACAGGAGAAGAAAAACAGCAGTCCGAATCAATTGGAATAAATCAAGTTGGTATTGCCATCAATGCCAAAGGGGGAGATTGTTAAAATTACATTAAGTTTGTTGGTATGATGATATTGAGAAGGTTGTTGGAGATTGTTGATATAATTGATAAAGGATGGTTACTGTCTTAATAATATTATTTTGTCATTGATGTCAAGCAATTGATTTTCCGATTCAGTATGATGTTGCAATATCTTAAAAAGTATGTTTTGATGAGTATAAAGATGTTGGTAAGTGACACAGAAAGAATGTGAAAATGAAGGGGAGTAAGAAGTTATTCAATGGGCAACTATTACTGAGTTAGACAGTGATGAGATTATGTTATTTTGATTGTTTTGATATCCTATATATGTGTATTCGAAGACTGAATATGAAGGAGAAAATATTTCATGCATTAGAATGAGTAAAGGTTTGATATTCTTCTATTTTACCGAGCAAGGAGCTAGTCAGTAAACACCAAGGTTATCAGTGTTGGTTAAAGTAGAAAGAATGTCTACCGAGTAAAGTTCACTATTTACCGAGTATCAACCGAGCAGTAACAGAATGCATTGGATGAATAAATACATTATTAAATGAAGGATGCCAATGAGCTAGAGATTTATAGGAGATTGGAATGTCGTCCAAGAAGTTTGTTAAGGATCAACAATAATGAAAATTCAAGAGTTGGATCTACAGCACAGATTGAATGGTCACAACCGAGCACAAGTACCAAGGAAGGTATACAAATTCCAAGGCAAGAAAAAATGTTTTTCAGTTCGAAGGATTCAATGAACCTAGTCAAGTTTGAAGATATGATGGCTAAGATTAATCATGGGAAATGTGATTAAGGAGATTAAGTGGTTTGAAATTGCTTATAAATAAGGAAAAGTTGATGAACAAAGAATGCGGGCAAATAGAAGAGTAGTGATACTGCAGAGGTGATTACCGAGTACAGAAGATTGGAGATCTGATTGAAAAATAGATTGAGAAGCCCAGCAAGGAGGAAGATAAGTCTTATGACAAGTTTATTTTGAGCACATAGAGTCTTCTTTAACATTTCAGATGTGAAGTTGCAGATATATTTTATTACTGTTATTTATTTTGTAAGTGATAGGAAATCTCTTAACTGAGTGGACCTAACAATCTTATTTGTAAATCCTGTAGCAAGGTGACATTCTGAATGAGTGTTTGAAATCCTTTGACAAGGTCACTCCTAACAAAGTGCAAGATTCTAATAGATCTGAGAGAAATCCCTTGACCGGGTCACATCTATCAATGTGTTTATGTAATCTTTAACATGATTGGCTTTTAACTGAGTATACTCTAGAAGAGTATATTTTCTTAGTGGGTCCAAAATCCCAAAGTGGTTTTTCCCTATTTGGGTTTCCAAGTTAAATCTGGTGTTAAATGTGTTTTGTTGTTTCAAGTTTATCTGTTTATGAGTTTGAATGATTTACAGTCATAGTTGCATATCAAGTAAGTTCTACCGAGGTTGAATCTGATGAATATATTGTATTGTGAGTTTATCTGATTCACCCCCCCCCCCCTCTCATCTAACTAACAGTCCATAATCATGATCTACAAAGAGATCTTACATCATATATATACCAACCTGAGGCCTAAAAAAATAGGTCGGCTACCTAAAAGATAATACAATAAATTCATAATATAAACCCCAAATATAATGATCAACCAAGTCGGTTTAGGCCAAAAACAATATAAACCAATCATTAAATCCTTTTGGTAATGCATCAGGAACATCCTCCGACATGTTACATAAACCGGTCCATAACCTAGATAACACCGAACCCAAAATAGGTCGCCATAAACCAAATTCAACACCACCGATCAATAGGAACATGAACAAGATAACCAACAGCATCCCAAAATCCATCTAGAAGTTGCACCAACACCACTTATCATGTGCATCAAAAGATCTTCAGCAAGGCTTTGCCGACAAAACCCTTACCGGTGACAAAAAGGCTTACTAGAACAAATGATAGCATCTGAGTCATCAAATCCTAAACCAACTATTTGTGATACGAATTTAAATAGCATGAATGACAGATCCAAATCAATTCCACAAACCAAAACATACCGGAGCATACCGAATTAATATCATAATCCAACCACTCTACTGGAACCAACTGAAAATCGGTAAACAACCAAAATAGCTAGTGTTGCCATGAATGACAAAACATCAATGCAACTCATAATCAATTCCTCCAAATTGCCAACAAAAACCTAGTTAAGGAAAAAACCACAATGGGATCCTACCCAAAATGAGATAATACCTTGTTAGGAGTAAGTGAAATAATACAATGGGGAATGCACATGCATTCAGGCACACTACCTAGAGCTTATTGCTCAAATAAGAAACCCAGAAGGGCTCCAACCCTTAGGGAAGACTCACTGCCTTACAGGAAGTCTCACTAACTTACAAGAGAATTCAGACAACAATTCATATTACATGTGTAAAAGATGTTCATTTTACATTCAATATGCAAGTTATATTCTATTATCTAATTCTATGATTGCCTTAATGTATATATCTGACTATCTTCTTATTTGTGGCAGGTGAGAGGAGCATTTAATATTTTCTATGTCCTATCTCAAGAATTCCACTTACTATAAGTATATGACAAATGAGGCACGGTTAAGAAATGCCTTGATCAGTCATGACTAATCAAGACATTACTTGATCGTTCCTTTTTGTTTATACTAACAAACAACATGTTACATAAATGCCAATCAGTGTGGAGTATGACCAAAGATTATCGGTGTTTACCAAGCGCTAACACCCGATAGTATATCGGTGACTATCACTGCTAACAGCCAATAGTTATTGGTGTGTTAGCCTTGACAACCAATAACTATCGGTGTAGACTAACATATCGATAACTATCGGTGACTAACATAATACCACCTGATATGCATTCTGATATATATTACATGCACCCCGATATAATATAATATGCAATCCGATAATACATTAATCGGTGTCATAATTATTTTTGTTTAATCGATATTCATCTAAATACAAGATTCATTAGATAGATGAACATGAGGAAGATACATAGTATGATTAATCAATAGTTTGTCCATATGCAAATATAGAATGGCTATCAAGGATGAATTAATTGCTTGATGGTTTTATCATAGTTATCGATATGATAAATGATTGAATGAGAGACTTCATTTATCTCTCATTCAATCATTTATCTTACCGAAGCTATTATTCATTAACACTCCCTCTTAGCTAGGTAAGATGAATGTAGACAATATATTCAAGCATCATAATTTAATTCATAGTGATCATTTTAGTCATCCATGGGAATCATACCACCTAATCATTTGGTATGAAGTATCACCTAAACATGTGATACTGGAGTTCATTATATCAATCTTGTAATTAACAGGATATCACCTAAGCATGTGATATCAGTATTGCCTACATGCAATACTTAAGGATAATAATATGAGAAAGATTAATTTCTCACCTTATCCTAGTTGTGATAAGTGCACTAACACTTTTATATAAATGTTTTATCACAACACAATCATGGCACATCCATGACATACCAGAGATCCAACATGATAACTAGTTTGGACACTATAATATCATCACCTTATAATGTCCCCATACAAGCATTCACTATCTTGAGAGATCCTCACCTCTTAGATGTGAACCCAGGGGATAGAATCCAAAAATTGTCCTAACATGACAAAGAGGTTTACACATTAAACATCTTATAGGTATGCAAAGATAAATTACAAAGCAAATTACCTTTCTATCATACCTAAGCCTTTTCTGAGGTGATCAACCTTTACTCTGGAAAGGGGTATGGTCAAAAAATCTGTAGTTTGATCTCCAAGGGAAAACCCTCCTACTTGAGGGAGAAAAACCCAGCATAAAGTGTCTTCTTTATATATCAAATATGTCTAGAAATAATGCACAATACATGCCCAATATATGTTGCTTCACTCCTTGAAGTAAATCTCACAATAACAAATCTGATTGGCCTTCTTCACAGGATCGATTTGCTCTAACTAATATATAAACTGCTCTTCACATAAATTGAGTGGATCAGAGAATGAGTTTGCATCTTTTGTATATATATGAGGGAAGCACCCTTTCACAAGGGGTTGTTCCTCAATGACACCATATGTCTCTTCACAAGGGTGGTCACTACAACATCAACACTCCCTCTTAGCTAGGGAGGAATCCTTGTTAATAATATAATGAAATGACATCCACCATGGCTACTCCTAGAGGGTGGAACATGATTCATCATGGTACTCAACATGATGACATCCATCATGGCTACTCCCATGTATGAGAATGCATATGAACACAAGTGCCCATCATGGAGTTTCTCAACATGATGTTTTCATCTCATCATGACGTTCACCATGACTACTCCCAAAGGGTGGAACAAGGGCCTTCACCTCAAACTTATTCCTCACAAAGAAGAGTGTATTAACAAGGGCTTGCTCCTCAAACTTATCTCTCAAATAGAAGAATGCATTAAGCATATTTTCATGATGGTGTGGCTCCCTCTAAACTTGATATCAACCTTCTAACCTCCTTGTCTAAGGTTGCTTCTGATGAAATGTTAGACTCCCTCTGAATCTAATATCAACCATCTGACCTCCTTGTCTAAGGTTGCTTCTGAAGAAATATTAGACTCCTTCTGAATCTGATATCAACCATCTGATCTCCTTGTCTAAGGTTGCTTTTGATGAAATGTTAGACTTCGTCTGAATCTGATATCAGCCATCTGACCTCCTCTTCGAAGAATTAGACCACAAGGACAAACTGTATGGGTTCTTTCTTCTTCGATAAATACTTACCGCCATCAACTCAGTCCTATGACTGCAAGCATTGAGCTCTTTCTCCCTTGAATGAAATCTCTTATGCTTCTTGGTCTATCCTTTCTTTATCTCAAAAGATCACCTGCAAAACATGAATTATAGAACTCTGGCATGTACTTATCAAATTCACCACTAGTAGCATAAACAAGAGCCCCTATGGTCAACATTGCTTCCTCATGGACTATTGCACTTCTGCAGGAAAATACTTGTTTATAGATGGGAATACGAAATCTTAGAATCTCCCCTAAAGTCCCCTCCATATTCTTCTTGAATTCTTCATCACAAATAGTACTTCAAAACTCTATAGCCTAAGGAGCAACAATCTCTTCATCACTTTTAACTGCTTTTGTTGTGATTCTAAAGATGTCATGCATGTAAGGGGCAAGTTTCTCATAGTACGTTGAAGAAATTGAAACAAGATATTCAAATGTAGCTTGTCATGTGCGGATTGTAGTAGTATGAGAAAAATCCAATAACTTAGGGATCATTTGCTCAGGGGGAGCACACATTTTTTGTAACAATTTTTGGACTTCAATTTTTGGATACACTTCTGAATTTTTCTCATGAGTGTTGCCATCAATGCCAAAGGGGGAGATTGTTGGCAAATGCACACTCCAATGAGACATTGTAGGTGATTGAAGGTTTTGTCATTGATGGCAACCTTACAATCCTATGTCACCAACAAGGCAATCCACCAGCACCAACAAAGTTAAATTCTACACCGGCACACAGACCACTGACACCGGCAGTGAAAGGAAGCATACCGACACAAAAGCTGACAAGAATTTTGTTGTTAATATATTTTGTTTATTATTATAAAATCATTGTAAGCCAACTTGGCAAGTTGTAAAATGACTCATATATATAAGAGATCATTGTAGAACAAATAGATATATATGAAAGAAAATATATAAGCGAAATAAGGCAGACCTATTATGCAAATTATAGGTTAAGGGTTTATGTAAGAAGCAGAGCTATAAACTGGTACATAGTAGATGCTATTTTGAAGTAGTACAAGACATTGGATTTATATAATCCATTTTGTAATTCAGTGAGACTTCCCATTTTGTAATTGAGCAGTGAGCTCTAGGCACTTAGCCTTCCTGCATGTGTAGGCCCCTCTTGTAGCAGTAATATTCTCTTATTGGCTAGTAAGTGAATATTGTGGGTCACAAATCCCACCGAGGTTTTTCCCACACTGGGTTTCCTCATTAAACTATTGTGTTATGATGTGTTTTTCATGTGGTTGTTTTTGTCTCTATTTATTGCATTACTTTCTATTTACTGGTACACAGTATTAATATGCTCTACATGTTTTAAGTTAAGAAAATCTTATAACCGGTTAGATACTGATTTTGTTAGGATTCCCATAGATACTGAGAAGGGGGAGGTGAATTAGTATCTAACCGGTTGTAAGATTTTCTTAACTTAAAACATGTAGACCATATTCATAGTGTGTACCGGTAAATAGAAAGTAATGCAATAAACAGAGACAAAAACAACCACATGAAAAACACACCATAACACAATATTGTAACGAGGAAACCCGGTGTGGGAAAAACCTCAGTGGGATTTGTGACCCAGAATATTCACTTACTGGCCAATAAGAGAATATTACTGCTACAATAGGGGCTTGCACATGCAGGAAGGCCAAGTGCCTAGAGCTCACTGCTCAATTACAAAATGGGAAGTCTCACTGACTTACAAAATGGATTATATAAATCCAATGTCTTGTACTACTTCAAAATAGCATCTACTATGCCAGATCCATTACCGGTTTATAGTTCTGCTTCTTACATAAACCCTTAACCTATAATTCGCATAATAGGTCTGCCTTATTTCGCCTATATATTTTCTTTCAACTATATCTATTTGTTCTACAATGATCTCTTATATATATGAGTCATTTTACAACTTGCCAAGTTGGCTTACAATGATTTTACAATAATAAACAAAATATATTAACAACAAAATTCCCATCGGCTTCTGTGTCGGTATGCTTCCTTTCACTGCCGGTGCCGGTGGTCTATGTGCTGGTGTGCTGGTGTAGAATCTAACTTTGCTGGTGCTGGTGGATTGCCTTGCCGGTGACATAGGATTGTAAGGTTTCCATCAATGACAAAACCTTCAATCACCTACAATGTCTCATTGGAGTGTGCATTTGCCAACACGGACACCTACTGAAAATGTTGATTCACAAATAACACACATAATGTAATTGCATGAATTAATAACTACATATGAAATTCATGATCATTAATCAAACATGGATTACTTATCTCTTAGTTTATTAGTCTTCCTCATAATTCAGCAATTGTTCATTCCTGATTCTTTGCACTTGAAGATTTAGATCTCATTTGATGGTTTCTCTTTGATACACATACTTTTAGTTGTTGTGTTCGTCTGACATAACCAGGATCTATGAGATGTTGAGCCCATATGCCACACATAGGACATTCAGTAGTATCAATGTGGCATCGATCTTCCTCAATAATCTTCCCAGCCATGCATTCAAATGAAGACCCTTCTCTGCAAATCTGTACATGCTATGAAAGAGAGCATCGAATTGGTTTTGTCTACAGTAAGACCATCACTTCTTATGTTTCTCTAAGATTGGCAAATATATGAGTATTGTTTCCAATGTTGTGGCGCTAGCGCCAAACAACATTAAAGATAAACCTTAATGCCCAATTCAATAGATGGAACTACTAATCACAAAAACTTGCTAAGTGATTTGATACACATACAATCCATCAGATTTATGTCAAATTGAGATCTTGCCGCCTCCCTCGAACTTTCTTTGTTGATCAAATTTTTTTTATTTTTTTAATTACTTCGGCAATTTTCTCTAGTTTCATAAAGACATTTGTGACTGCATCTTGTCAACATGTAATTACATTGTCCAGAGGTGTCTATTTCCAATCATCTTGAACGTATACTTCAACTCCCTTCTCAAAAGAAAATGAAACGTATTTGTGTGACCCTGTCGAGAAAATTGGATGAAGAGGAGTCTCTCCATCTTCATATTTGTTTGGAGTATTTTATCAGCTGTTTTCCTCCATCGCATTCCTCTAGCAAAAAATCCTACAACTTTTATAATAGCATTATCTTCAATACACCTTACAACATCTAGGGTTGTCAATGCATTATATATTAATTAGATTGATCCAACCCAAGCTCCACAATCTAATAAACTCATTACTGCCAATATAACATGTCCTGCCTTCTTTTCCAACCGACTAGGAGCATGGCTACCAGCTACAACGATTAGAAGCTTGTTTAGAAGATCATAATTTTTGATCTGGTTGTTGCTCTTCCACATTGCATTGCTTTGTAGTGTCTACTTGGAACATGGAAGATCATCTCTCCCACATTTTGACACTACATACTCTATCATCTTTGTAGCACAACTGTATCTATAACTGTTTTCATGGGGTGTGTGTACTATGTCATCACCTCTGCAAAAATAGCATGCGATAATATCCATCAACTTATGTTTCATTACTCTATGAATGTTATAGACCTCTTCATGTGACATGTTCAAACCCATCCTCATACAAAAAGGCACTTGACAAGATAATCTTGTCTCGTGATAGAAATGACTGACAATTGATCATACAATCGTTGTTGTTTGATAATAACAAGGCACTGCGAATAGGTGTTCATCTATAGTGCACTAGTTACTCCTGTGATCTTATGGACATTTAGAGACACATATCCGCCATCAAAATTTGACTTGCAACCTTCCTTATTGCCTTATTTAATTCACATAGAATCGCTCCCTCGTGATCCCACAAAGAACTTGGCTCTTAATGTGCAAACTGCAGTTGATTCCCTGAGAGTAGAGTTGATCTCCTTTAATATCCAAATTGCATTAGAATAGGCAATCGAGATATCCAAATCACCATGCTCAAAGAATTTCTAACCTAGACGAGGAGTTGTCTAATTGCTTCAACAAATTTGATAGGATCTTCAAATCTGATGGCGCTACCCATTAGAAGAATTTTGATGTTGAATATATGCTTGTTTGAATTTTCCACAAAATTGAACAGCCTCAGGTTTGATTTAACTTGGCTCTGATACCATGTAAAAGATGTTAAATTTATATTCAATATGCAAGTTATATTCTATTATCTAATTCTATGATTGCCTTAATGTATATATCTTACTATCTTCTTATTTGTGGCAGGTGAGAGGAGCATTTAATATTTTCTATGTCCTATCTCAAGAATGCCACTTACTATAAGTATATGACAAATGAGGCATGGTCAAGCAATGCCTTGATCGGTCATGACTGATCAAGACATTACTTGATCGTGCCTTTTTGTTTATACTAACAAACAACATGTTACGTAAATGCCAATCGGTATGGAGTATGACCGAAGATTATCAGTGTTTACCAAGCGCTAACACTCGAAAGTATATCGGTGACTGTCAATGCTAATAACCGATAGTTATCGGTGTGTTATCCTTGACAACCAATAACTATCAGTGTAGAATAACACACCGATAACTATCAGTGACTAACATAATACCACCCGATATGCATTCCGATATATAATACATGCACCCCGATATAATATGAAACCTGATCTAATATAATATGCAATCCGATAATATATTAATCAGTGTCATTATTATTTATGTTTAATCGATATTCATCTAAATACAAGATTCATTAGATAGATGAACATGAGGAAGATACATAGTATGATTAATAAATAGTTTGTCCATATGCAAATATAGAATGGCTATCAAGGATGAATTAATTGCTTGATGGTTTTATCATAGTTATCGATATGATAAATGATTGAATGAGAGACTTTATTTATCTCTCATTCAATCATTTATCTTACTGAACCTATTATACATTAACAACATGAACTGTGAAAGTAGCATCTCCATATGCCTAGGTATAGTTCTGACTAAGCTCACTGTCAAATCTTCTCTGCAACACACTTCTTCACATAACTTCGCACAACTTCCCTACTACTGAATGATTGAAACAATATTTGCACATAGCATGATACTTGTCAATTATTATTACATTCATTTATACAAGTCATCAACCCATGAAATATAGGTTGGCTCAACACACACTACATATTACAAAAACATAATTACACGCACTATAACAATGCATGCGGACCAAAATAATGTCAACTAAGATATAGTCTAGACCTAAAAAACCACCAAAAATATGAAACACCTCCAAGAGTTATGCCTCAATCATCCATAATACGCGACCACATCAAGTATGTCACATAACATGAAGAAAATCACTAGGCAAAGAAAATATTTAATAACACGTACAATAATCAATACGGACCGCCAATACGTATAGAACACGATCTAGAAACATTCACATGCAACTTGAATTGCATCACAACAACCGTAACAACTCAGAGTACTAGAATCATCATCATCTCTCTACTAGAGGTCAAGAACACCAACATAACTGACTTTCAACCTAAAAGATTCTCTTGTGGATTTCCAAATCATGAACCAATCAAACTGAGGATATACATAAACATCCAGAATACATCCCACACATCTACAACTAAAGATATTACAATTCTGGGGCAATACAGAGCATAAACAAGAAAACCAAATAACACGAATAATTGAATAACCAACCATAATACGAGACCTTATAACTCGATCAAAACATCATGCAAACTTCTGCAAATGGTAATGAACCATCTATAGACAATGTTCCAGAAATCCTTTAATTTGCATCAACTCATCTGCAACACACAGGCTAAACCAACTCATTCAATCTGACTACAACATTGAAATACATAGAAGAATATATTCAACATATTCCTCTATCCAACAATTCTCCCCATATGTCAATCTTCCCATATGTTGACATCAATGAAAACATATCAACCAATCTCTAAAAAACACCTTATTTTCCATATAGCAATGGTCAGGCAGAAGCAACAAACAAGACAATATTGACAATCCTTAAGAAAGTTGTTAATGAAAGTGGACATGATTGGCACTTATAGTTGAATCCTACTCTTTAGGCTTGCAGAATAGGTATCTAAATAGCTACAAGTGCTACCTTGTATTCCTTGGTCTTTGGGTTTGAACTAATTTTTCCTATGAAAGTAGAGTTACCATCACTGCGAGTATCCTTAAAAAATATTATTTCTAATGAAGACTATAGAGCTGCCAAATTACAAGAACTAGAAACACTTGATGAAAGGAGATAGAATGCACTCAATCATCTATAATTACACCAGAACATATTAAGATATAGTTACAACAATCAAGTAAAAGAAAGGTTATGCCAAGTAGGGGATCTTATCTTAAAAGAGAATCAGAAAAATCTGGCAAAGCGAGAGTGACTTGGAAAATTTGTACCTAATTGGTTGGGTCCCTATGTAATAACAAAATTCCTTGGCAATGGTGCATACAATCTGACAACAATGGAGGGTGATCCACTCTCTGAACCTATCAACAACATGCATCTACATAAATACTAGGTTTTGATAGTTGTTTAGGTTTTCTTTTTATTTTCATTTTATTTCCTTGCATTTCAATTTGTTTTCTTGCATTTCAGTTTGTTTTCTAGCATTTCAAGTTGTTTTTTCTTTCATTTCAATTTATTTTACTTTGCATTGCATTTTACTTGGTTTTAATCGCATCTCATTCCATCTTGTTTTGATTGCATTATATTTACATATAGTTGCATTTGATCTTACCTTTTCTGCATTACATTTACATATAGTTGCATTTCATGTTACATATAGCTGCCTAGACACTTTCTCTTGAATCAAGGGGTGTTTGTGTAGGTTTGTCACTCATCTATATTTGTGAGATTCTATGTTCACCTTATTTTTTAGATATTCATTCATGAAGTTCCTAAAATCCAAGGTTGCTTATCTTTGACATCATCTTGTGGTTAGGGTTTGTCTTTAGTTGACTAGAGGAGTCACCATTGTCTCTTGTTGCCAAATTATTGATTACTATATCTTTAACACATTAATCATTTGATCAACATCACTGTCAATACCTAGTTGATGACATGATTAGTGAAAAATATAAAATCCTACTTCAGCGCCACTGTAATTCTCAAACCTGTGTGAGCTTAATTGTACTAGTACAAAAACAACAATATATGACTAAAAAACTACTAAAAATTGCATTTAAATGACTAATCTTTGTCACATGACCATTAGTAGTTTATAACGCGGCCAAATTTATGACTAAACTATTTTAGTCTTTTATTGGTTATTTTGATTGATCAATTTGGTCATTGATTTAGTCATTGATTTGGTCATTGATTTAGTCCTTAATTTATCCATTGATTTAGTCTTTAATTTAGTCATTGATTGTTGTTAACTGGTCATTTATTTAGTCACATATTTAGTCATACTTATATATTTAGTCATTGATTGTTGTTAAGTGGTCATTTATTTAGTCATTGTAATCATTAATTATCATCAATTGGTAGTATATTTAGTCACTTTTATTCACTGATTTCCATCCATTGGTAGTATATTTAGTCATTTTTATTTATTGGTTTCCATTAACTGGTAGTAAATATAGTCATGATATGAATAATTTATTAAATACGATAAACTTTATAATGCAAAAATAACATAATATTAAACTTGAACTAAAACATAAAAGAAAATAAAAATATTACATATACGAACAAGCTACATATAAAAGTAATGATTCAAGATGCCTAACAGCTAGTACATGATAAACATGATCAACTATGTCATTTTTTACAAATATTTTAGTGGCCACCATGTGAAGGTTCCCTCTTTCTCTTTCAGATAGATGGCTCCATCTTTTTTTTTCATAAGAAAGGGGTATGTTACTTGTGACCTTTAAAATGTTTACATTTGCATCTCATTTTCCTTACAAGTTGATTCCATGTACAATAGCTATGGAGTGAATCCGCCCAATGCCCATAGAAACACCATCAAACAATTCCAAGACCCTAACTTTATCCCCTTCTTTGATTTTATCAATACATTTCTGTAAAAATAAAAATAGCACATTATATTACATAGGTAATGATTACTCTTTTTTGCTTAATAAAACAACCATTACATACTTAAATAGTACTTGCATATGTGTGTTAAAATAATTATAAAAGGAAAATTTCAAAAATAATTGCAATGATTCTATAGCTAAAACAAAAGACATTGCAACAACTCCATGAGTGCAATATTAGATTATTAATAGTGAAATGAAAGAGTATGCCTAACATAATTGATAGTGAAATAGAAAGCTAAGACTTGAGACTTTTTTTTGTTTTAAAAGAAAAGTGAGAAAAGAAACATAGTATAAAAGAAAATCTAAAGCAATCATATTTCAATGTATGCATAGAGATATAAGCATTCTGAAAGCAATGAAATCATAGTCATAATGCAGATCCAAAAAATAAATATATAGTCAATAGACCAAGGAGTAGTCCTAAATGCTATAATGGTGCAACATTAGGATAGGTTTAAGGTTTTTCAAAAATCCATATGAAACCAAACCCTACCAAGTCAAAGACAAATTAGAGAAACCAATAGAGGATAATGCTTGTTTAGGTACAGTCACATGAGGTCATTTAAAATTTTGATAGAGGAATGTTATGTTCAAACACAAGGAAATGCAATCACATGTGAAATAATACAGAATTTTTTTGACTTAAGGAAGTTGAAAATGCAGTCATAGAATACTTTTAAGCCATTGTT